>NW_025110691.1:345963-414271 GCF_011392965.1 Frieseomelitta varia
CCCCCCCCGTATCCTTGTTATTTCACCGTTTCCTCATTCCCCTTGGTCTCTTTTCCCACTCTGTCTCCGTCAATCGTCGATCCTAGATAGTCTCTCCATCTCGATCAGTCTCCTTTGCATCCTGTCGCTCGCTGGCCTCGCTCCTCGTCTTATCGTCAGGGATCTATGATACGGACGTGGCCTTTTCAACCGTTTCCGCCGTTTTCTTCCTTTTCATACCTACCCTTCGTTCAAATTTCTTCTTATATTTCCCTTTTTCTCTTCCTCTCTCTCTCTCTCTCTCTCTTTTCTCGTCGTAGCATCGTATACTCGTTCGGTACAGCGTGATTTCACCGTGATTTCTCGTCCCTCTCGCTTCGTCTCGTTCCACGTTTACTCCATCTTCCTCGCTCTCTCTCTCTCCCTTTTCTCTTTTACCCCGTTCCTCTATCCTCGTCGCCGTTCCGCTTCCCTCCACTGTCTATTTCCCCCCCCCCCCCCCCCCCCCCCCCCTGGCCCCCGCTTTTGTCCATCAGTCCGCCGATTGAATTTCTACGGGTAAAATGCGGCCATACTAACTTAATGGCGCTTTCAAACCGTGATGCACTTGATCCAGTTTAATTTTTTTCGCCGGGTAATTGTCTCGATTTTTTAACGGGCGAAATTACCGCGGCCCATCGGAGGGGATGGGTTTTAGTAGTCGAGCAGCCTGTCGCCACGCGGCTCTATATTTTTATCATTCTCACCATCGCGGCGGCGACGGCGGCATGGTCGTCCAGCGTGCGCCCACGTTTTATGAGTCTGTTTTTTTGGTCTTTTCGTTTTGTGCTCGTTCTCTCTCTCTCTCTCTCCCTTCCTTCTTTTTTTAATCAACAATTTCGCCGTACCGTACCAAAGTGACCAAAGGCAAAAAGACCGTCGATAAACAAAAATTCCCCTCTCTTTTAATGCACGCTCTCGCTTGTGTAATTCGTTCGATTCGGTTCGCGTTCAAGGTTGTACAGCTATTCGAGGAGGGATGAAAGGATCGAGCCGTGCGTCGCGCACGGTATTCATTAAATTACGATATCGAAAAATATCGTGTGCACCTACCACCCCCCTGCCTCCCGCCCCCGCTGCGAAACCCGCCATTTCGATCGAATCGGCTATCGGTTATTTGAATTATGCGAATCGAGAAGCATTCGATGAATTGGAAATAAAATGAAATGGAATTAAACGGTGGCACGGCGCGGCAGATTGAATGGAAGTTGTTAAATAAATGGTCTTTTTCTTCTTTTTTCTTCTTTTTTCTTTTTTCAGAATTCTGCGAGCGCCGTGCTGCAGCGTTCATCGGGCAGGCGTGTGAAAAATGCCGCGTACACGTAAGTTCAAAAAGTCAATCCCTGCCAAGTAAAATGCTATTTCCTGTTTGGCTACTGCAAGTGATTTACGAGGGGAACGTACATGCAACGTTCGACTCATCGATTCCGCCCGGGTTTTGCATATGGTTAGAGCGTTGCTCTGTGTGTATGTGTGCGAGCGCGCGCGCGTGTGTGTGTATAGTAACAGGATGGAATCTACAATTTAAAATTTGGCAAGGGACACTATTTCGAATGGGCAGCGTTTAAATTCTACTTTGGCAAAGAATGTTTGACGAATTTTTTTATTAAAATTCTAAAATCAATCAAAACAGTCGTATTAATCAGATTCTCAAATGAAAATAAACTTTTAATAATCTTGAAGTAAGTTATTTTAAATAATCTTTGGATAAAATTACGCTGAAATGTTCTTGATAATATTTATCGACGAAATTATAATATTACACTCTTCTGAGAGATTTCACGTTACAGAAAATTTTATCCCACAACGAAAATCCTCCTATATATATATATATATCTTATCGCAAGAGATAAACTTCTTTTCGTTAAATCGTTACACAGATTACGTTACACAAATAATCTTTCAATTGTCACATTATGTAGCAAATATGTCGTAATAATTATCAAACAATCGTTGAAAGGAGTATCGCTCGCGACAACTGTAATACCTGCGCAGGAAGATTTTTCTAAACTGGGAGAAAGAGAGAGACAAACATTCCCTTTAATATGAAATCTCTCAAAGGAATACTTTATCTCCGGTATTTCACTTAAAATAATTTTCGTTCCCCTGCGCACGCACGCGGCACCTAAAAATACATCCGCTCTTTCCTTTCTTTCCGTACTTCCGCGTCCGTTCCATCTTTCACTTACAAATATTCCCTTATTTCCATGAATGCGTCGCGTCGGCCGTCTAAAAGCACGCGAGAAATCAACCCTAACAAACTGGACGCGCGACACCGCGATGAAAAAAAATCCTTGAAATCTCGCTCGAACAAAAGGGACCTAATGAAAAAACATTGGAGCGTTCTTTTTTAACGGGACTTCGCGTGCACCTCGAGGCTCGATTTTAACGCCGGTCTGGCCCCGTACTGCTTGGCCAACAATCGTGGTCGTTTGCGGGATAATTTAGCCGCGCGTGCGCGAGAGAAAGGAGAGAGAGAGAGAAAAAAAATCGGGGACAAAGGAGTAAATGTAAATTCGTTCTTAACGAGATATTCCCATAGGTGCGTGGGTCCCGCGGGGGGAAGATTGCACGCCCTCGTCCCCACGAGGCAAACGAAATCGTCGAAGTAGTCTAGCCCGAGAATTCCGTCCCGTTAAAACGACGTTAATCCCTTTTATAATAATATCCGCGTAGATTGAAGGACAACTGAATTAGCCGAGATCGTTAGGACCATCGTGAAAGACCGCGGCGGCGACGCTCTGCCGGACTGAAATTCGCCGATTATGCGGAGAATAACGTGGAACTCGCTGTTACAAAATCGTTCACCCTCGCCTGGCAATAAGCCTCGCGATCTAAGCTAACTGAGTGTCTACGCTGACACTCTTCGATCTATCGAGCGAATGATATTCGAGAGCATTGGCCAGTTGTAAATTTACAATCTGGATTGTGAACGACTTCGCTCTTGTTTCAAACGCACTCGCGAGTTCAAAATCCTCGAAAGACCTTGCGATTTTAATTTGAAACTTGAAAGTTCGTTTTAAATCTCGTCTTTTAGAGTTGAGAAAAAAAAAAAAAAAGAACACAAATTCGTTTAATTTAATCTTTGATCAAATTTTCGACGAATTTCCCGGCGTTTCATTTAAATTCGGAGTCGGTTTTGCCGTAAGCAAATAAAATGAAAGGGCCGACGGGCGAGTATTTATTCGCTCGACGTGAATCGTTTTGTCGGAATTCGGCCAAAATTTGGCATTTGGGGGAGGGAAAAGAAGGACGCGAAAATTCTATTTAATTAATTGAAAACGCCTCCGGGAATTGTAATCGATAAAATTCCTTCAATTCTCGAATTTGAACATCGCTGGCTCCTTAAATTACCAAAGGAACTCTCTTCTAAGAATTTTACTAAAGATCAAATACAAACGTCAAAAGGGAAATTGTTCAAAAATTCGTGGCCTGATGAAATTTCGCTCTGCACTTTATATACTCGCCGACAGAAGAACCGCGAAGAGAGAGAGAGAGAGAGAGAAGAGCAAACTGGCAATCGAATTCGAGGATGGAATTAAGTATGTAGCTTCTGCACGAAGGAACTGGCAACAAACTGAGTTAATCTGTTAATCTGCACGTGGGGAAGACGCGCGCAGAAACGAGGAATCTCTTACAAATTAGATTAAAGTAAAACGTTGTTAACGGAATGACTGGAAGCCTCTTGCATAATTTTCGGCATAGACCGTAGCGTGGAGCGACGCAGCGACGTTTCACCAATTGAATCCGCACGGCGAAAGGTCCCCGTGTATTTCCATATGTATCGTCCGGCCTTTGAATGCGATCGGACCGCGCGATAAACTGGCGAGAAATTACCTCGCATAAATCACACGTGGAATATAATGACAAAATCTGATGGCGTTTCGGCGCTGGCCACCACTGGGAGCCCCGGAGTTCAACTAATTTTCAGAAACTCTCAAGGACACAATCGTGCAAAATTAAATGCGACTCCCGGGAGACAGCGTGCAAACGTTCCGAATCGATATTGTCCTCCTGCGTCCCAAATACGTGCGTTACTCGAGCCTCAAGTGCAAGATATCGAGCGTTTCTATCTAATTTACAAGACAGATTTCTACGAGAGACTCGTTTCCTTTTTTCAACGAGTATCTCGATCTCGCGAATGTAATATTGCGCCGCGATCCTCGAATTTTTCCAATCTTTGTATTAAAATCGAACTTTAACAAGTGAAAAACGTTACGAAACGACGTTTCTGGTTAAAGAAAAGGCTAGTAAGAATCAGTTTTCGAGAGAAATAATTTTTCACCCGTGATATATATTGAAAACCCAAAGGTAAAGAGAAGCTAATTGACAAAACCAGTAAAAGTAAAAATTGTTATCCCAAAGTTATGATTCTTTCGCAAAGAGGCAAAGCCACAATTTACAACCAATGAAACATCGCGCAAAGGCATAAATATTCATGATATCACGCGGCAATAAAAGCCGGGGGAAGAATTATTCGAAGAAAATTGTCCGCGAACTTTTAATTAATAATAACACGCTGCGCTACGCGAGTTTAGCAAACTTCAAATAAAAGCTTGATATATAGCGCGCGGATGGTATCGCGTAATTGTAAATATGTACCGCGAGATTTTTAACTTGTTTAACTTTCTGCCTGGAAACGATATATATATATATATATATATATATATATATATATATATATATATTTTTTTCTCCCCCAATTTACAAGACTCTCGTTTTAATCGACGTTGGGGGGAGAAGAGGAAACTAGTTCAGGAAGTTGAACGTGCAATTAGAGAAGCGAAACAGGCTGAAAAAGCTGTGTCAATGGAGAAAAACAGCAAGGTTTAAAACACTGGCTAACGACATAAAGGAATACGTAATAAGGGCATACGAGTCAAAGGTAAATGCTCGCGTTAATAGCCAATTACCAAGCAGTTTCCGGGCGGGAACACGTTGCTCTCGATGAAAGCCTTACGCCTGCTAGCCGTATAATCGAAAATTAGGGTGCAGTTAGCAAGTACTTAAGCAACAACTGTTTATTGATATAGTTAATGAATTTCCGCGCGCAAACTGTTAGATCTCGGCAAATACCGAATTGCGCGCCAAACGGCCGAAAATTGATGTTGTGAAAAGGGCACGCGAGATGGAAAGGAAAAATTTACAACAAAAATTACTGTAACACAATTGGTGGAAATTCCAAAAATTCCAAAAATTCCAGAAATTAATAAATCGTGTATCTGTGTAGTGAAGATTTATTTATTTTCGTCGACAGAAAAAAAAAAAAAACGAAACTGAAATGTTGTTATTTGAGAAATATAAACGTTTAACGTTTCTTTAAATATAAGTTTTTCATAGAAATACGAATTGCATTTCGTGTCAATCGAAAGTTTTGAATTAGTAGTGAGAAAATTCTAAGTTCTTCGCGATAATGTTATTATGTAAAAGCATCGTCGGACGATGATGCTGCCATTATGCTACATTGACAATAATAATTAATTAGATCGTAGCGGAGAAGGGAACGGCCAATTACCATAATCTAACTATTTACGAAGAATTTTCGCTACTTAAGTGAATCGTCCCTCCCATTAAGTTTGTTCCCCTTGCTCCGAAAATGAATTTGACAGATGAAAACGATGGTGTTTCGTGTAACTGAGAAATTTGGTCTCAAACTGCAGAAATTATTGCGAACCTTGCATCAGAATATCGCAATCTTCACCTTATTTTATTTCGAGCTAACAAAAAATTATCTTTATTTAATGTAACAGTTCTTTCAATCAAGTAACCATTTGCAAATTACATCTTCCGAATGTTTGTATCTTTGAACAATTCAAACTTTGAAATCGATACGTAATAACAAGAACAATTCTGCATTGATTCTTTCAACATTTAAAAATAGAAAATGATGCGCATGATTTGAAAGCTTCTGTAACACCGAGAGACGAGCAAGAAGAAATTCAAAATATAAAATTATCCATTGAAAGAAATTCATGCCAATTTGAAACTCAGGTTTAAGATCTCGTTAACAGAGATCTAACATGCATCAAGATCGAATAGAGAAATCAATTTATGCACGACTGTGTAAGTATGAATCACGATTAAATTGTCCACCTGTAGCGTGCAACGTATGTATATACGTATATACGTATGAATTGTGCGCACTATCCATCACCGATAGATAATAGCAGGTATTGGATCCATGTGCTTTAAAGACACAGTGCTTTGGGGAAGGTGGGATCAAAATTGATCCGCTATGCATTATCGTTATTACATTAAGTGGGTCGGAGTATAACCCACTAAGCTTCAAAGGCTTATGCCGAGAATTGAGTAAAGGTTGGTTATTTATACCCGTGGCTGGTGGACACTAAAATTCGAAATTTCCACGAAGACACGAAATCGCTGGTCCAGCGTGTCTGTAAAAGTCGAGAAACTCACGGAAGTATGAAATACAAATTAACGATTTTCAATGAACTTTAATATTTAAATTTTTCATTTTCTATTCTGACATTTAAATTCTTTTGCAGGATATTTGAATATTTTCTTTCTTCCTATCGTAGGGTTGTAATTTTGTCAAAATTGTTAATGCTGCACATCGAAGGGGTGCAAAGTAAAAATTTTCGTAATTAAACTGCGGATTTTTCTGCAACAATAAAGTTTTATAAACTATTTTATGCATTCTGTGTGTTTCGGTGAAACTTCTAATTTCCATTAAATGCATTAAAATCCACAATTTATAATTTTTGAAGAATTTAAGAATTTAATACTTTGTTTTGTTTTACTGCTTATCGTATATACTCTTTCAGCATTTTTCTTTACGTGGTTGTAACTTCGGATAGAAATAGAAGCTCAAACTATGCATGCGATCTAAAGTGCATCTATTTCTGCTCAAAACAAAATGAAGAAATACAACGGAAGCATCTCGAACTGCATACTTCGTTCTTACAAGTTGGTTTAACTCGCGGTATTCGCTTATCGAAGTTTTCTGTTTTGTTTAGCTTGGATGTGACCGGGGGATCATCTATTTGCCATGCACATACTTCTATGTTCTAACGCGCGTTTATAACGGCGGTTCGCGAGATCGTTCCTAGTTTGCATGCAGGTGCTTTGTTTTGAACAAAAATTTCATTTCCATATCATTACACGTGCCTCGACGATTTTTCTTCCCTCGAAACTGCAATATTCTTGCAAAACTTTGTTACAATACTTTGCAAACTTTCTTTCGGGATAAGAGCAAATTGATGCAAAGTTTACCTACGTTGAATGACAGATAAATACAGAAATATGTAAATAAATGAGATTCCATGGATACTGAGAATGTTGAATGTAAAATTCAGATTTGTTTAAAAAATCCTGAACAATTTTCTTTTTATAAAAGTCAAGCTTTTTATAAAAGTCGCGACTCTTTGTAGCTACATTTCTTTGATGTAAAATTTTTTTTAAATAATCAATACAGTGTATTCTTATGTGTCGAAAATAATATATTGTCTTGCAACAAGAATTACAATATATTAATTAATTTTCTGTATGTTCAATTTCTGTAGCTATTAAATGATTTTTCTATACAAATTTTCCTACAGTTTATTACATTAATACTGAATCATTTAACCATTCCTGTCTTTTGTCAGAGATTATAAAAATATAATTTATATTCCTCTTACATTCCTCTTAAATAACTCGTACACAACAACAGAATATAATATCATCTTGATATAACCGGGATAAAAATTAGATTTCGAGTTGCTATAATTTCCCTTTTCTCTAGGACCCTGTTTTTAATCTAACGTTCCCGCAACCTGCTCCTGTTTAATAACGTAAGATCATTTAGAACGATAATTAATGGATGCTGTTGGAGGGTTGAAAAAAAAGAAAAAAGAAAAAGAAAGAAAGCGAACGAGAAATGATTACACCTTTGACGGATCATTAATGAAAATCTATTCGGCGGAAAGCCGAAGAGCAGCATCGAGTATTGCTGCCGGCAGCACAGACGACGTATAATTAGTAACAAGCGAAGCGTTATTAGCAATTAATTCGCACGCTTTACGAAATGAAGAGACTGCAATCTTCATAATTCAAAATTTTATAATTCAGTGGAATCGCGTGACCTGGTTCCCATCGCCCTCATTTATCTCGGAACCCTCCACGCTCGCTGCCTTAAATCATTGAGAATGAACGAGCGAACGGACAAAAATTAATAACTAAAATTGAAGAGTCGAATTTCAATTAATTGAGATAAACACACGTCGCGTAGCGGAAAATGAAAACATGCAATGTAATTTCGTCCGAGATTTTCGAAACATTTTAGCAACCTGTTTCTACAATATTTCAGGCATTTTACGAGCGTCTTAGAAAATATAACAGTGTATCAGACAGTAGAAAGTTACACGTATTACATTTTGTAAATGATGAAATGATGAGATGGAAAATGTGAACGGAATTTCTTAAGTATTACATTAAAAGAGTAGAATGCAATAATGTAAATTGATGGAAAAAATGTTTACGTTGATCTCTAATACATTAAAAATTTGTCACATGGTCCGTCTCATAATTCTAACGACAGATAGATAAATTAATTTTACCACTTTAACGTTCTCTCAATTTATACATTTTTGCAACTTCAATCTTCCAGTATTGTAGACTTACATAACTACTACCGAAGGCCATAAACTATTAATATTTATTGCATTATAACGTACATACGAATGCCGAACAAAAATCAACTTCAATTACTTTCACCTTATAAATAAGAAAAATTGAACAATATATTTAACAATACATTTA
Source organism: Frieseomelitta varia (assembly GCF_011392965.1). Classification (NCBI taxonomy): domain Eukaryota; kingdom Metazoa; phylum Arthropoda; class Insecta; order Hymenoptera; family Apidae; genus Frieseomelitta; species Frieseomelitta varia. The sequence continues at coordinate 354,742 of NW_025110691.1, forward strand.
CAAATGATGAAATGATTTCATCTCACCGGAAAGTGTAAAGGATAGTGTACGAAAAGAAAAAAATCGAGACGAGCTAGAACAGAAATTTAATAACAATCTTGCAGACTTAACAGTTCGATTATTTCTGCAAACGTATGAACGTGACTGTAAAATGATAATCAGTGAGAACGTGAGCAATCAGAATTCGCGGTAACGCACGGTGTCAGTTCCTCGTGAAACGGACACTGGGACCCGCCATTAGTCTCGAGCCAATTTGAAGCTCACTTTGAAAGGGTTAAAAATCCGCGGGCGTCCGTCCACCGACGCGAGCCAGCGTAAATACTAATAAGTCGCGCTTGCATTAATAATTAATTAGCGTGCTGCCGGCCAGGCCAATTTCCATAATTCAGCGACCGCGGCGATATACAATATCGCGCGAGCCCTCTCGAACGTGAGGACCTCTACGCCCGGCAATAATGGCGGGGCCGATACTAATAATTACCGGTGGATTCGCACGCGAGTCAATTGCAAATTAGTCGGCGGCTGCGTATAATTGCCGAGTTTTTTGCCGGTGTTGAATCGTTAAGTTCCCCCGGCCTGCCTTGTATGGTAAACAGCCATTACATCGCTGGAACAACGTCGCGCGGACGCGTTGTTCCTCCGGCGTGTCCCTTTCTTCCGTTCTCCGCCGCCATTGAGCTTTACGCGGCCAGAGACGCCTAAGCGTTTCGAGTTTGAACTACCGGCTCGAACTACCGGACACGGGTAGATCAGTTTGTAATTACTTTTTTTGTTCTTTTCACAGTAACTTTATATACGTAAGTTTACGAAATTTTAGAGATTTGAATGATTTTTTTTTTTTTTTGATAAAACAGGAAGCAGTCTGTGTAAGTTGCTCCATATTCGTGTAAGTATTGTATGACAAGAAAGATATGAGTTTGAGGTCAAATGTGACAGAAAAGAAATATACATATTTGTCATTTGCTTCTTTTTGTCGCAAACTAGAGTGATTAATTATCAAACGACAAGAAAGCCGAACATAACTGAAAATTGAAATTTAAGTGTGTTATGTAGATTCGATATTATGTAGTCGTGAATGGTTATATTATTGCGGTATTATATCCCCGACAGACAGAAAATTCTAGCTCTTATTATTGGGAAGAAATGTTCGTGCTAAAGTGGAGAATGATGTAGCAGAACGAAAATGCAAAGAAAAAAGAAAAAGAAAAAATGGACACGCCTGAAGGTTAAGAAGGAATACGCGTGTTTTTTAAGTTTCTGACGATCAACCTAGAGAAATTTCGATTTGTACAAAAGGAAATACTCAAAAGAGTATGTTTAAATATAACGATCACGATAACTTTATCGAACTAATCTTCATCAATTATCAACTCAATTAAAAGCAATTTTAAAACTGCAATTTTCGCAAACTTTTGCGACACACGAATTAACAGAACACGTCTCTCACGTTTCAAACATTTACAAAGAGCCACTTCTCTGCTATCTAAAAATTTTTCCAATAGAAATATCCAACCGATAGAGATATCTAACGATTTTTATTCACGTCCATTCGCTCGTTTATTCATTCGTGTAGCTGCAATTTAATGTAGATAAAAAAAAAAAAAAGAAGCGGAAAAAAAACTGGAGGAAAAAACTGAAAAAAAGGAACATTGAAAAAAAAAAAAATTGAAAAAAAAACGCAGAATCGAATCACGCAATTATTGACGTTATTATTTCTCTGGTTAATTAAAATAGCGGTGCCGCGCGGTGGAGCGTACCGCTCGAATAATTGCGACCGACGAATTGTTTAATTTGAATCGTTGCGGTCGTGAGTACGTGGAATTTAAATGTTCGCCGCTTTACACCGCACGGTTTGAATACCGGTGACCAATGATGGTGGTGGTGGTGGTGGTGGCGGCGAGTCGAATTAAGAGAAAATCAGAAATGATTGTCACGTTGTCGAACCGCGTCGGATTATGTTCGACTTGGAGCTCCAGGCGTGTATGAATATTCATGGCGTTTCACCCCTTCGTGAAAAATTCCTAAGCAACCGAGGAGAGACAGGGGGCGAGAGGGTGGACGATCCGCGAATGTGCAATACTCGATATAATTAATCGTATGCGTCGTCACGTATCTGATAACCGGATGATCCTTAATTCACCCGCCTCTTTATTTCGAGTAACACCTTCCCCGCCGCGAGCGTCGCGCGCGGAATTTCAAACGCAATGCACGGGGAACTTTTTTTCTATCCTCGGGAGAGCAACTTGCTCCTTTTGCCTTCTCGTTCGTTATTGAATCAACGCTGGAAAACCGCGGCAAACACCGGACCGGTTTCTCTCTCTCTCTCTCTCTCTCTCTCTCTCTCTCTCTCTCTCTCTCTTTTTCTTTTTTTTCTTTGCGACGAAATCGCCGGAGGTGGGAGAAATCGGGAACGTGCACGCGTTGATTTAACACTACTATTTTATTCCGCCGTCCAGACAAATTTTTGCTACGGTTGTCCGGGGAGAAGTTCGCGCGTTAATCGCGTTATCGATATCGCGATATCGCTACTCATGTGTTCAGACGAGCATATATGAACTGGAGACGAGAAACGTGCCGCTTGAATTTTTATTAGGAAATAAAGCGTCATTTGTATATTTGTTTATTGATCACGTTTCTCTCGTTTATTCCTGATCCATCGCCTGCTGGGGATGTTATGTTATTTTAGTTTCAAATAAATTATCGTTTCGCTCTCATTTTCACCCCTTCTCTCACCGCATGGCACCTCACAGAAATTCAAACTCCTCTGTAATTCACTCAAAGTAAATGAGACAAATCTCTAGCCGGGAAATTGTTAAATTATCTTGACTCGTTCCTCGAATTCGCGTGGTTATTCCCGCTGGTTTCCGAGAAACCTTTCTTTCCATTAACCGGAAAGATGAAAAACTCATCCCCCCCTTCGCCCGGGGGGGGGGCAACGCGCGGTTTTCCTCTGAAAAACAGCTAGGCGAAGAAAGAAGAGAGCAAAAACTAGGCAGGGTATTCTCTCCGCCTGAAAGTATCGCGGAAAAACAATAAACGTTCAGGAAATCCGTGGCCGAAAAATTCGTTCCAATATCTTTTGAGATACGGCCCTCCGACCGTGCGATATATCAGAGACCGATGGAGAAAAAAGAGAAAAAAAAAGAAAGAAAGAAAGAAAAAACACAGTACTCCCGTGAAAATTGGTTTCGACGATGCCTCGCCAAGCTTTTTCATCGGACAATCGCGCGTCTAGTAAGATGAAGTATGGTTTCGATCGGATGAATTAATCTTGCCAACCGTCAGAGGGTTGGCGAGAGCGGACAAGAGAGTCCGAAAATTCGCTTCGGCTACGTACCTCGAGTTTCGACGAGAGCCCAACAGAGATTGGCCAAGGAGAAGAGCAGCAACGAAAGTAGGTAGAGCGCGGCATCCCATCTCATCTTCGTTGTTCCGAATAGCTTTTCTCGGTGGGTGCCTTCACTCTTCTCTCGCCCCTTCTTCACCGGTCCCGCTCATCTTCTATCATCCCCCGGCGGTGGCGTGGCGTGGCGCGTTCTCAGCCAGCAGCCGTTCAGAGCTTCCGTGTTTCCGGCTTGGAGGAGCTACGCAGCGCAGGGCCACCCTCCAACACGTCGACACGAACTTCCAAAGTGGAATACGGAAGGATGCGGGAAACGGTTGGAAAAAGAGCGAGAAGAACGCGGCTCGGTGTCAGCGCGGCCGGGTTTCACGGTCGGCAAGGGTGCTTATCGCTTGGCTGATAACACCTGCAAGACAAATAGCCGCCGTTGTAAACAGAGGCTGGGTTTTCTCGTGTAATTAACCTGCTGGGTAATCCCAGGGTGGCTAGGAATTTCTATTCCCTATCCTTGTGTGTGTGTGTGTGCGTGCGTGTGTTTTATGTACGTATGATATAATATATATCATGTCGCTGGCCAAAAATTTGAAATATTTCTCATATAGTTGGGGATCTTTTGCCGAGTTTGTTCTTATGAAATTAAAATGCCAAAGTCTTCGAGATAAGAGTATCAACGAGGGTGATTAATAAAGAAATTGAAAGAAAGAAACGAAAGAGATCGTTACAAGGACTTTCAAATAAAATATCTCTGAAAAAATTTGGACTTGATCGTTTAAAACCGTTGGTGGTACTACTGTTAACTCTGTTAATTTGAACATTTGAATATTTTCTTTTTTAATTTCTTCTGAAGCTCACAGCGATTCCAAAATTTTTGATCGATAGTGTATGTCTGTACATAATTATACATGTATGTAGATAAGCAGTAGATTTCTCGATAGGATCTTAAGAAGACAATATAAATTATTTTTTATACAGGCTAGTCCGAATTCGTCCAAGCTGAAAATATACATGACAGAATATTATTCGAATACATAATTAAAGTATTTTCAATTTGACCTATACGTAATATAATCGCGCGTAATTGACTTGAAATTTAAACAAGTGATTGCAATAATTTCCCAACTTAAATCTGACATCGAGAAGTCACATGTAAGTATATTTAAAGAAAAAAAAGAAAAAACAGTTCCGTTTATCCACACAACATGCAAAAAGCAAATTTTTCAATAGTTCTAAAATAAAATCCGCATTTAGCCACACTGAAAAATCATCGTTTCGCAATTTCAATCCTTTTCTTACAAAAAACGTAAATCCTCGTTCCAAGTCTACCAACTGTCTCGCTTATACGTCGCGGTGCAAACATCTACACACACACGCGCCCGGTAGTTGTTTCACGGTTCCATTTTTCCGTTCCCCGGCGCTTTTTATTTTTTCTCGAGCTTTTCTTTAGCGCCCTTAACGAGCCTCGTACGTACCCGCGAAATTGAAATAAAAGCGGACGAACGAGTCCACGGTTTCCGCGCATAAAGCGGCTGATTTAACCGGACCCTCTCTCTCTTTCTCTCTCTCTCTCTCTCTCTCTCTCTCTCGCGTACGGAATTCATTTCTGTACAGGATGTATCTATGGGAAGCGGTCCTCGCGGTGGTTACCTGCCCGCTGCATCTATGAAGCATCGTGAAATTAGTTTGCGTCAGGAAAATAAAAGGGAAATATGACTGGGGATATTTAGTGGGTCGTGGATTAAGAGAAAACACACTGTCGGTATTCTCACTGTCTTCGTGGAATATTCCGACCGAGGAAATGTTAACCTCGCGTTCGAACGCTTCGAACAGAAAACCTATAGTCGTGTGGGAAGAAACGAGTTGAAACATGTAATACACAGATGTTTATGATACGCGTGTGTAAAGTTTATGTATTATAGTATAGATACTGTATCGAAGAGTTACCTAGAAATATAATTTAAGAAGTGAAGTGACAAACGACGTAAGCGTTTCGATTAAACTATGATTGAAACCATACTGTACAATATTTTTCTTTTACTATTTATTCTTTTTTTAGACTGAATGAAGATCCATGGCGTTCGAGTGATAAATGGTACAAATTAAAAATCTTTATTTACAGTGTGTTGATTCTACTTGGAAAAAAAAAACGATACTCTACCACTATAGTAAAATTTGTGAGTCAAGCCTCGTGTTTTGAATATGAAACTAATTAAACTTTATGGCACATTGGTAAATATACTTGTATGATTAATTGTTGAATGTAAACGTGGTTAAATACGTAGGCAGAGAGAGTAAACGATAGCTGTCCATCATAATCAGTAGAATCCCCTTATATGATGTTGCGGTGGTGCCATCAGAATCTTGCATTAGATCATCCCATAAACGAGCAATGTGACATTTTTATGAGATGACTATTATTAAAATGGTAGAACTCGTGACGATTTCTTTTATAAAGGAAGTGGAAAACTCACAACGTTCGAAATATTATTAAGACAAAGTATTTTAGAAATAACTGGTTTCTTGTTTTTTTTTTTTCTTTTTTGTTTCTACATTCGACACATAAATGTATCAAATAAATCAATAAGATGAAGCAATTCGCAACTCATCAGTCCAAATTTTCCATTCTTCGTTTATGAACATTGTAACAATTTTTTTACAGTAACACTGAGTAATGGTACCAATCAAAATTTGAATCTCATACTCATGCAATTACACGATGTGACGTGTAAGACCGCAACATCGGTTTCTGTTACTGTTTCGCGTCAACAATCTTTCCTCGATCCCCCGGAACAGAGACATCTGCCACGGCATGGAATTGCGCGAATTATGCGATCGAGAGTAATGGATATTCCACGTCGTGAAGCATCTGCGAGCGAGAAAGATGAGTGGATCCGACGCCGAGTGGATCGATGATCCATTAAGCGGTAACGATCATAAAGACACGAGTGTATAATGGAATCTTTGAAACGGCGCGGCCAGTGGCAAATGGGCCGTTTTCGCAGCGATAAAAGTGTCTCTTTATCCGGACGGTGGCGAACTTATTCCGATCTCGTGATCCTCGCGGCACGATCCGCCGGATTCGCCGACGCGTCTACGTGCACCGCCGCTCTGGTGTTTGCCCTGCTCCTTATGCTAAATCCTCCCGACGTGGATCGGGAAGGGATGACTGGATGGGAGTTCTTCTCGATCTTCTTCAGGCAGTTTCGCCGAACCGTCGGTGTTCGTCGTCGGGCGAAAGAAAAACGGGGAAAAAGAAAGGGAAACGAACACAGAAAGAGAGAGAGAGAGAGAGAGAGTTAGAAAGAGAGCCTCCGGTTAAGGAGTTGGAACGAAATTCCGAAAGTTGCTGCTCAGTGAAACAGGTCACGGAACGAGAGAGCCGTGCGTCGCTGAGGAACGGTGGCGGCGGTCTTTAAAAAGTTTTTCCCAGCTCCGTTGCGGCGAATCCCGCGTTGCGCTCGGGGGATGCCACTCGGATTCCCCGGGGATAAAACAAAGGATAATCAGGTCGCTTTTTATTCCCGGGACGGTCCGTGTCCGAGTAGTTGCGAAGCAGCCACCGGAATTACCGGCTCCCGACCCTTCTTTCCTTATCTTCGCCACTTCTAAGCTGCTGAAATTAGGCCACGTTAATCCTTCGATGGCTGGCCTTCGCTTCGGATCCCGAACGAAGTGGCAACTCGAACCCGGTTACACCAGAGAGAGTATCGCTCCTCTTCTTCATCGCATCCCTCACCCTGTCGCCAGACGTCTTCGTTAACGCATCCGTCTTTCGCCTTAAATAGACCACTTCTCGTTCATCGACGAAATTGGATTACGACGTGACGAGCCTCGCTTATGGTTTTTCAATGCACCCTGCTTCCCTTTGACCCCTCCTCTTCCTCCTCCTCCTACATTGCCGTTTGTCTACCGCGTTTCGCAGCTCTAGCGGTTGCTAGGTGGTTTTTCGTGTTGTATCGACTGAGAGTGAATAGAGCGGTTGAAACGGTGAAACGACGTGAATCCCACGAGCCGAGATCTTTCCGAGACAGCGGGAAGAAGGACGCGCATTGCTGTTAATTTTATTATGCAAGTATTATGTACATACCATTTATCTCTTGCAACAGTGTGGATTTCTAGCATCACCTTTGCAGATTTGGAATAACTTAAGTATATTATTAAGTATATTAAAATTTCATGTATATGTTATGTATTATATGTATATATTATGTATTATATAATATAATATCATAATGTGTCAGATTAGTTAAATTTATTTTTTTTTAACCAAGTTAATTATTTTCAATACGTCGCGATAAAAATAATCTCATATATAATTCATTAAAGAATTATATCAGTTACATGTAATTTAATGATAATTTTATATATATAATTCATTAAATTACATGTAACTGAAATAATCCTTTTACGCGATAACACTGCGAAAGATGAAATAAATTGATCCAACACTCGTAACGTACTTCATATGGAATTTATGTCCCTTTTCACTTTTTCCAGTTTTATATATAGTTTTTTTTTTTTTTTCCCACTTGCATCGTTCACTATTTCAACTCCTCGTACGATATATAGATACCTACCTACTCGATATCGTGAATAGTTATGTGTCTCGGTTATCAACGTAATACTTCAAATCAATGATACCTTTCCATCGAATTACAGTGTACATTTTGTAAATACACATTTTTTTGGCTGATTATTTGTAATTGAAATTGTTATCTTTATAAATTTTGAAAAATATACGCACTGGTTGCGACAATTTCCAGCTGTACGAGCAATCATTTGATATTGCTGGTTGCATAATTTTCGTTATTTGTGTATGGTTATTTGATATTGCTGTTTGTTACGGTATTTACAATATAATGGTCGATTATAGGTGCAATATTAACTGAAAACTTTACAACAGGTAATTTGTAGTTTAGTTTACAATTCAGACATTATTCTCTATAGAGAAGGGAACAATCGTGTTCCTAAATAATTTCAACGAAATATTATGATAATATAAATAGATAAAATTCCTAATAAATTTCATCATTTAACTTAATTGGCTTTCTACAATCATACCTAATTTATTTAATAAATTATTCATTCTCCTGTGGTTAATTAAAATAAGCTAAACATGAACGAACAATTTTTCCATCTAACGAAAGAGCTTGTAACCAGTTAATTGTTAAATTGAAGAATTGGAAAATTATTCCAGGGAATGTATTTAAGACGAGAAATTTAGCAATAGAATTAAAAAAAAAAATGATACTATCGAATATCACAATAAAAAATAATAAAATTTCAAATCAAATTAAAATTAGAACTATGCAATCAAATTAATTTATATTCCTGTCAAATCTTGTGACATTTTTCTTTATCACAACTCGATACAATTTCTCTTTGTGTCTGTATTAAAAAAAAACAAATAAAAAAAATAGGTAACCTACTTTTGAACTGGATTATTTTCACTTTTATCTCTACCTTTCCAACCTTCTCAGCGGATTTTAAGCGATTAAAACGTCGCGTCTGCACCGGAGGAAAGAGGAGAGCCTTCCTATTACTGTTCTTTCGCATAATTGTAATTGTCGCATGTACATCCTCCCTCCTCCCCGATTTTCAAGGAAACTTTCACGTACAAAGGAGATGCTAAGAACAAGGACAAGCTGTTTCGTATTCAGTACGCGTTATTAACGGACGTAAGTACGCCTTTAACGGCAGCTTTTTACATTACTATATTCAGCGCGCGATCTTAACAGTTCAACTATTCGACAAATTCTCGACATTGTGCCGGCAAGACCGTGTTCTGAATACAGCGAGACTTGTACTCGTTGATAAAAGGAAAGAAAGCTTCAATTTTTTTCTCGACTACTAACGCGTTCGAATATCAATCCGCGAAAGAAAAGATCCTTTCATACGTTCATTTCCTTCAATATTTTTACTATTATTCGACCACTTGTCGTATAGTTTATCGTTTCGGTAATATCACGATTTATCGAGAAATTCAATTTCAGTTTTTGAAAACTTTTGAATTTTAATATAATATAAAAATAGTCGCTGTTATTCAATCTTTTAGAAGCTAAACGATTGATCTGATTTGGATTCTTTTACGATTCATACTGTTGCAGGATTGCAACGTTTTCGTTAACCACAAAATTCTTCAATGTCGAATGTCAAACTTTAAAATGAGAAACTATTTATGAAAAGAAAAGTCTCGCGTGTCAGATCACTTTCTGAATGATTAAATATCAAAATATTAGAAATATAAAATCGCGTAAAGTACAAAATATCCAAAATATCAAGCATCCGTCGACAGTTTTTAACAATCTGTTTCCTTAGTCGTGTCTATGTGAAAATATAAATTTACGTAAGAATCGCTACTTACGATAATTTCGCAAGAGCGAAAGGCCGGAGTTCATAAAACATCATAAAGGAAGATAGTTTATCTCACCGGATACAGAATCTCCTCCCCCACGTGAGTTATTTTCGTGCAACGTTTTCGTTTTCTCGTTTCGTTCCATTCGGAAGGAGCTGTTTCGTCTGTCGTGAAATTTATGTTCTCGAAGAGGGAAAACAGCGGCGCCCGTATCCAGAAACAATAGCAACGCCGAGACGCGACGTGGCCGCGATGTTATGGTGGCCTAAGTAAGTACTCTGCCTGGAAAGTTTCGCCCCTCTAATGACGGCCAGATCTCGGACCTCTCGAGCCCGGGATCGCCCCGACCGTAATGATCGAACTTGCGATCCAATCCGCTGGAAGTTCAAACGGTCAATGTTACGGCCACCGGTTTCATACTGCTCGATACGTAAGATTTCCCTCGCACGCCGTCCAATAATCGTACAAAACTCCACTCCAAGACAATCTCAACGTGAGAGAGAGAGGAACCTCGCTCGAATGGGAACCGATAAACATTTGTAACAAAGATGAAGTTACAAAGTGAACCTCGCGTTTCATTGACTTCTCCAACAGTTACAGTTATATCCACGTTCAAACTGACACAAGTTAAATTGAAATTATTCGAAATAACCTTTATTGATACTTGCAGAACTTTCGTTGTATCAATGGCTGACTAATCCAAGTGAATTTCTAGTTTCGCGGCTTTTCCACATTTCAACCGGATTTTAACCAGTTTTGATTCCGTTTCTTTGGTGAAACATAAATAAAGAGAAATGCTGGCTCTCGTATTTCTCAATATGGCAGATGGACAGAACGTAGTCGTATAAAACGGAAGAGAGAGAAAGAGAGAGAGAGAGAGAGAGAGAGAGAGAGAGAGAATGTGTAACGAAATAACCAACATTTGTAAAAGCTAAATTAGAAATTTACTTTTCATCTAACGGTAAGTTGTATGTTAGTAAAATTTCCGTATATTTCGTAAGATACTGCATCTGCGATTTTTATTTTCAGAAACTCTTCACTTCGGTGACAGAATAAAATATAAAACCACTCTCCCCAGGGGGCAGAAACTTTTAACAGTCGTTGCAAAATCCTATTTTTCTGTTTCTTTTTTTTTTTTTTTTTTTTTTTAGAAGAGATTTTTGTTGAAACAGAGTCATAGTTTTTGAGAGGAATCGAGATATCGAAAGACATAGTTGTGAAACTTTCGAATCATAAAATGGAGTGATCTATTCCAACGTTCGACCATCAGAGACAGAGGTCTGTTTTCCTCATCGAGATGATGTCACCATCTGCTACGTGTTATTAATTTGCCGGAGATTAGATGCACACTCATTGCATTATGTTGCAGCACGCAATATTATAATACATAATATTTCTGCCGAGTTTGTTTTGCGCAAAAATGATTGCTCGGTGTAAGTTTTTTTGAAACTTTTTAATCTGCGATTTAATGAGAATTGGTTTGTTGAGTTCTGGTCGTTTCATTCGTTTCAATTATTTCTTTATTGAATTCCGCGATTGCAAACACAATTAAACGCACATGTGCACTTAATAATATACTGTTGATAGCTCGTTGATTGCAATGATTATATTCATCAACCGCAACATCGTTTACTGCCAGCGCATTAAATACCATTTAATTTATGGCGCATTAATTGCCGTTTTACAATCTACATTTAGATCCTTACGTACAGTTTCATGCATGTTAGTAAAAAATAAACGAGTTAACCGTTATGTTATTTATTTGCTGGAAATTTATTTGTTGGAAAATATTTCACTTTCAGAGCACGCGGAAGAGAAATTGCCGGCGAAAGATTTCATTGAGAAATAATTATAATTTTAATATACACACAAATAATATCGAACATTCGCTTTGACTCCCGCGAAATAATTTCCTGAAAATGCCCCTTCAACAGGAAATTATCTTTCATTGTAAAAGCGCCCCCATCGACGAAATGACAAAATCAACTGCACGCAATCTACTGAATATTAATGCAAGAATGAATTTCGTAATAATCAGACTTCGGATTTTTTCTACGTTTGTAGAAAATTTCAACTCGAAAAGACGCACAAAACGTCCAAAACGTACAGTGTATCCTCCACAATATTTATACCGGGTGAGATAATTTTCTAACTATCCTCTCAATTATACTCGTAAACGTGGTACAATAAATTTGCCTAAATATCCGTGTACTGGCTTCAATCAGGCGTACACACAAATTCCTGGCTGCTCCTAAACTTTCCGACGTATACTTTCGAGTCAATGGGGGCCTAACAAATAGAAGAGCACACTCCATCTGTTCATGAACCGCGCCGGGCAACGAAACGAAGCTCGTCCAGTTGAACAAATTTCCGTTTCCGTACAAGTGCGCGTAATTTGAATCTTTGAACGGTAATTGGATAGTTTGAGATACTGCCGGCCTCGGTCCAACAAGTTACTTAGTTTAACTACTTTATTGCCTGCGTGCACGGTCGCCGGCCAACGAACAGGGTTCGAACTCGTTCGATCGCGCCGCTTTTCGTCGCTTACATACAATTAGCCAGCCATCCTTCTAATTACAGCCACGAACGGCTTGGCCCCGGAACCTTCCTCCTTCTTCGTTCGAACGTTCGTTCGCACGATTTCTTTCTTTCTGGCAGTCGGCTTCCCGAGTTTTCCGAGCTCGAATGAAGTCTGGGGGAAGACCGGGGAGCTTGATGAAACAATCATGGCTTGGTTATCGAGCCACGATTGGAGAGACGATGAACAGGAGTTGGATATATTTATAGCGTGGCTATTGTGGTCTCTTAACGTTTTAAATGACTTGGAGAAAGATATTTGTGTGGTATGTTTCAGAGTGCTGGCACGATTCAGGGTGCTTTTGTACAGTTGAACTAAATGTTAATTTTTATTAATAATTGTTATTAATTGTTTATAACTGTATATATAATTGTAACTGATTGTTATTATAATTGTTTATAATTGTACATACAATTGTTACCAATTGTTATAATTTTTTTGAAAGGCACGAATTTATTTTGCGATTGTTTATAACTGTATATATAATTGTTACTAATTGTTATTATAACTGTTTATAATTGTACATATAATTGTTACCGATTGTTATTAATTTTTTGAAAGGCACGAGTTTATTTTGCGATTGTTTATAACTGTATATATAATTGTTACTAATTGTTATTATAATTGTTTATAATTGTACATATAATTGTTACCGATTGTTATTAATTTTTTGAAAGGCGCACGAGTTTATTTTTCGATTGTTTATAACTGTATATATAATTGTTACTAATTGTTATTATAACTGTTTATAATTGTACATATAATTGTTACCGATTGTTATTAATTTTTTGAAAGACACGAGTTTATTTTGCGATTGTTTATAACTGTATATATAATTGTTACCAATTGTTATTATAATTGTTTATAATTGTACATATAATTGTTACCAATTGTTATTAATTTTTTGAAAGGCACGAGTTTATTTTGCGATTGTTTATAACTGTATATATAATTGTTACCAATTGTTATTATAATTGTTTATAATTGTACATATAATTGTTACCAATTGTTATTATTTTTTTGAAAGGCACGAGTTTATTTTGCGAATAAATTTCACAAGCGATAACTTTATCGAACACGTTTGAATTTAAAAATCATTTTGACACCGAATGACATGTAAATTCATGACCATATAAATAACATGAAAATGAATTAAAAATGAAGGATCAAAGGCACGTGTGAAATAAATGGATTGGGAGAAAGGAACATTGACTTTTGACGTTGTTGATAATTGTTGAAATAATCAGTAACTGTAATAATTTAGTCGGAAATTGACTGCACATAGTTTGTAATGGTACTGAGTGAATATTACTTCTGCATAGTGAAAGTACAACAACTACACAACGTATCTCGTTTAGTTGTTATTTTTGAAGACACTAGATTTTAGCATCGATTTAACGGCGCATACTAATAAAAAGGCGTAGAGAAGAAAGTCGTCCAATTTCTCACATAAATTTAGAAACACTGCAATGTTTCATTTCACATAAAAACATCAACTTCACGTAACGCTCGCGCATTCAATAAACCCGAATGAGACTCGAAATAGGTCTCACGGTCTGAAAGGACAAGATTTACAAGAAACGAAGCACTCGATCTGCTAATTCCATTGGAACAATGAACTTTCTCCTAGCTAGACCGAGGAGATTGAAATACGCATCTTCGAATGAGCGTAACCTAGAGATGTGAGTGTCGACTAAAAATGGAAAACGTACGTAGGGTGACACGTACCGTACCATAAAGACAGAAAAGAGAGAGAGAAAAGAGAAAGCAGAGTGCAAGATTTCAGGCGCGGGATCGATCTGTTCGAGGAGCTGGGCGAAGGAACGGCAAAGTCGTACAGATGAGGTGAAGAGAGTGGAGGAGAAGGAGGGATGGGAGGGGAGGGGGGGGCGGCAGAGGATAATTTTAGCGGCAATTACGGATCCAATTGGAAGTTGAATAGACGAAAACGACCTTAGACGTCGTAAAAGAGACGACACGCTCGCTGGAAAACAAGGAGCGCGTACCGGCGCGGTGAATTAGAAAAGCTGCCGAATGAAATTCGACTGGAGACGAGGAAACGCCGGGTGGGAAGCTGGCTAGGGTCTCGGCTGCTGGCGATCTTCCTTTTCTCTTCTTTTCGTGGGCTTTCCTTTCATCTAACCCCGGCGGCGGATGGAGGCCGAGTGGTGGAGGGCCTTCAAATTGGATTAGGCTCGTTAGTTTCGTTATCTGTCATGTAAACACGCGACGTGCCTTCTTTTTCCGCTTCTTTTCTTTCGCGCGTTCGATCGTCGCCCAGAGCCGAGCCCTCTTCGCTCTTCCTTCCGGATTCCACCCCCCCCCCCCCTTCGACGCTCGCAAAACGCAACGACGTGGCACTGGCTGACGTTTGTTCCATTCCCCGGGACCGCGTGATTAACCGTATCAGGTGTACTTTGTAATTTGCGAAGAGTTTACGAAATTAGCGCGCATCTGCGCGCGCGCACAGATCGCAGGATGGGACTTTAGCGCCGAATTTACGGCCTGCCTGATAATTGAATGAGAGCGCTGGGTTCAACGGGACGGGCCAACTTGGAAATTGAGTTGGTTTCGGTTAATTATGGATATACACGTATCAATCGATTTTGTATTCATTAGCGTAATGAACGACAGAATTCTGTTAATGTGGTAGCCACCGCCAGCGGCCGGGCCGCGGGAAAGTACCGCTTCGTTAAAGTAACGGCCCGACTCGTTTAAATCCGATGTTTTTCCGTCCGGCCGGCTGTATTTAACCGAAGGAAAATCGAATCCGGCGTTTCGCCGCGTTATCAATTTAATGCGAAAAACGTTAAATCGTTCTCGGAGAATTGAATCCCGCTGATCCTGATGAACCACCTGATCTGATTGCCACGGGATTGCATTCGATCTGACCTAATCTGTGCCGTGGATTTCCGGTTTAGTAGTCGGGCGAGAGACCGTTATATTACACGCTGAATTGAAACTCCGACTTTCCAGCCTTGCAGCCTTCGTATCTGTGGATTATATCTCTTCGATCTCCCGTGAAAACGGGAGATCGCGATTTCGAACTGTGTACTAAAGCGTGCACGTGGCACGTGAAACGTGTATTGAGCAATTAAGGATCTCTGTTCTTGTATCTAATGTAATTGTACTTGTAATGTATTATAGTTACAATGTAATTGTACTCTGTTCTTTGTACTCTCTGTACAGTATTTAAGTTATAGATGAACGATTTTTGATGTGTGACAAAAATTTCCCTGCATTCGCTTTTGTCATCGTAAACTAACGCACTCGTGGGAAATATGGCGTTAGATCGAGATCAAAATTGCTTCATTTCTGCTAGCTGTCGAGAGAAGACATGGAATCTCACGTGTTCTATTCAAATACACGTGAATGCGTATGATAAAAATACACGAGTATCCGTGAATTACAAAAATTACATACAGATCCAGATTTGCTTGCCATACGTGCGCACTGTAATATTAATTTTTACGCAATTCGTGAATTAGAAAAATTACATAAATTGCGATTCAGATTCGTTTACTGCACGAGCACACGTGTATTTACGCCTCTATTCTTAATATTTTCATACTATAATATTAATTGTCACACAGTTTGTGAAACACAAGTACGTGAATTATAAAAATTACATAAATTGAGATCCGGATTTGTTTAACACACGCGTATTTACGCCTCTATTCTTAGTATTTTCATACTATAATATTAATTGTCACACAGTGACAATTGTGAAACGGAAGTACGTGAATTATAAAAATTACACAAATTGAGATCCAGATTCGTTTAACACACGTGTACACTGTAATACTAATTTTTACACGATTCTTAATAAAAAAATAAAAGTACGTGAATTACAAAAATCACATGAATTGAGATCCAGTTTGCCAGTATCTATTCGCAATACTTTTACATATATTAATTTCTACCCAATTTGTGAAACAGAAGTACGTGAATTGCAAAAATTACACAAACTGAGATCCAGATTCAACACGCTATCTAATATTAATTTCTACGCAATTCTTGCAACAAAAGTACGTGAATTACAAAGATTACACGAGAAAAACTAAGATCCAGATTCGGTTTAC
Source organism: Frieseomelitta varia (assembly GCF_011392965.1). Classification (NCBI taxonomy): domain Eukaryota; kingdom Metazoa; phylum Arthropoda; class Insecta; order Hymenoptera; family Apidae; genus Frieseomelitta; species Frieseomelitta varia. The sequence goes on from NW_025110691.1 coordinate 371,097, forward strand.
CACCATACGTGTACACGTTTACTCTCAATATCAATTTTCAGACAATTATTTCATCCACCACTCGTGTAACGCGCAATTGACCTGTCTCAACGTACAACGTAGTATCACCGCCGAACAACGACGTACCACGATTTCCTTTCGAACTTTGCACGATTTCCACCGGCACCGATTCGTTTCCCCCCGAACGATATCCTCGTCGCTCCAATCACGGTTGATTGCGTATTCTTGCACGGGACCGCGCGCGCCGCTGGATGTACGTCGTTATTTCGAATTAGCCCGGATACCTCGGCTGGAAGCCTGCTGGAAAAGCTCGTTCGCCGGCGATTTATCGAAATAGAACGAGCGTAACGAAGAGCCTTCCCCCCCCGGTTCTGGTTCTGGAGAGGGGAAATTGCCGCGAGTTCCTTGGCTCGACAATTTAAACCGTGCCCCGTAAATAACGGAATATCCGGAACAAGGGCGAGTGAAACGTTCGCCAAACTGGCTGCTGGTCGATCACTACGTACGTACATATGTACGTAGCTTTGGCTGCAGCCGAGCCAAAACTCCTCGATGACTCGGCCCGATATGCGGGCCCTCACTTTTATGTGTCCGATCGTTTTGTCCAATTTCGTATCCTCCGCGATTCCTTCATCCACGTTCCTTGCCTTTATACGTTCACGTTGTTGGCTTTTTGCTCTCTCTCTCTCTCTCTCTCTCTCTCTCTCTCTCTCTACAAGCTCGTGTCTCCTCTTTTCATTGTCCCCCTTTGTCCGGGAGCTTTTTGTTGCTCGTAGCATCTCCCAACATCGTCGAGCGCCGATTATATTGTCCCGCGATTTACTGACGCGACGCGACGCTCTCTTAGATACCTCTGTTATTTCGATTCTCTCTCCGTTCAACCCCGAAATCATTCCCGCTCGCTTTCGCGGATGCGAAAGCACCAACAGAGCCAAGAGAGCCACCGCTCTCGCTGTTCCCGTCGTTCCCGGGAATGAATGAACGCGCGCCGCGATCTTTGAACGCGCGTTTTGTTTGACTTTACGCGACACGTGTAGCCGTTTCGTAGAGAAATGCCTCGAGAGAGTGTGAGAGAAAGGGTGAAGGAGAAAGGGGCCAGGTATTCCGCCTGTCTGGCAAGCCTGGCCTCTGCTTTCCTGGAATTTGTTAACTTATTGGCGGATCTCTTGGCAGTGGTATTTTTCGTATAACTGATATTAACGTAGGAAATTCTTGGAAATTGCTGCATAATTTCGCGCAGGCAGTAAACCCCGATCGGGACACGCCTGATTGTTGTTATTCCGCTGTATAACACGTGGGAAATTGTTCGTTAATTAAATCACACCGTTAGCGATAGTCGAGGACAAATTACAGGCCGCGATTGCCCGTATAAATTTCATTGAAACGGCGATCGAGCTTCAGGAAAATTCGCAATGAACGCGTATCAACGATTTATCGTTAAAGAAAGTACGAAAATAAGGTTGCTTATGATACGAAGGGTAAAGCACATATAGAGGGTGGGTGCGAAATCGTCGTACAATCAGACATTCTACGTAAAAAGAATAAGGAAAAAATGTGATGTATAATTTTTTCATCCAAGGCTTCGTTTCCGAGAAAATCGAACCTGAAGTTTATTACTTTACAAGTACTGTTGGAAATTTTGTCCTCGTTGTTGCATGCATAATACTACGATTTTTCACCCACCCTGTATATATCGCGCGTATATAAAAGAGCAAACAATTTGGCAGAGAGGTCTGCTTTTTCAGACACACGCTTGGAGGGGGAAGAAGGAAGAGAGGTGAATCTATGAATTCCCTTTTCCTATCAGAGGGAAAACCGTGGCGAAATAATTAATATTTTTAATGAACGCGAGCAAACCATGCGAAAAAATGCTCGTTACGCCGGAAAAAATCTGTAATTATCTCGAGCGGAGGAGGCCTTTCCTTTTCCTCGTTCGATTCGACAAAGGGCGAATTACAGTTTTGCCGAAAGAAAGAAAAAAAAAGATACAAAAGAGAGAGAGAGAGAGAGAGAGAGAGAGAGGAAGGAGAAGGGGCGAGAAGAGAAAAAGTACACGAGCTCTTCCCAATTACGCGAGAAAATCTCTATTGTTGGGAAAATATCGAGAGAGAGGCGCGCGTTCCTCTTCCCTGGGGCTCAGGCAAGTAGTTCCAATTGATTCTATTAAACAATATGCGCGCTCTTTGTCGGCCTCGTTGTTATCGGATTTTCGCCCGCATTCTAATGAGGAACTGAATATTAAGGTTGCTTTGAAAGTCAAGTGTATCGCTCCAGTCCCGCTCCGATCAATTAATCGAATCGCGGTAAACGCACGGCCAAAGAACTCTTGCTTTCGACTGCTGACGCGGGGAGCTGGCTTTTGTAAAATTCATTCGATGCCCGATAGAAAATAATGGAATCAATTAAACGACAAATAGAATGGGCGAGAAAGAGGGAGAGAGAGAGAGAGAGAGAGAAGATGAAAACGTTAGGTCCTTGCTAGGGATGGGATCAAGTGCAACGTGTGTTACGAATTCGAGTCAAGTTCGATATCAAAGTTCCGTTTTGCGGAATTTCGAGTACCGTGCTCCAAAGCGGAAACGTTTCAGCGAGTAAACTTGCTACGTATCCAGTGTACGCAATTTAATTCTAGAATACTGTAACGTGAAAACGTACTCGTTGAAGCTCCAATTTGATTGTTGGAAGTTTTATCGAGTAATAAAATTCACCCGTCGCTAGAAGACACATGGAACATGAAAATGATACTGTTTGTCTTATCATATTTATTATATTCATTTATACTATTGTATCATGTGATTCATTTAATGCGGGATTTCTTTTTACTTGGCAGGCGTATGTCAGATGCATTTATACGAAAACAATGTCAAAAATCATTCACCTGTAACGTTCGATGATCTCCTGACTTAAAAGATGCATAGTCAATCATTTTCCGGTATTATCTTCTTTATCATTCCTCCGATCAAATTATAATACACATTTGATTTCAACTGATTTGAAAGTACAAAAGTACCAAACACTTGTAAGTAAGTGTTAGAAATAGTCATATAAATATTGCAAAGTATACTTGCGAGGTACTCGATCCCATCTCTACGGTTCTTAACGGTTCGGTTGACCGATTCGGAAGGAACTTGCCGGGAGAATTTCGCCGTGACAATATTTTCGCGATCGGCGAGGATCGAATCGGCGCCCGGTCGAAACGCGCCGGCCAAAGCTTTACGCTGAATTTATCGCTTCGCCGATATTTGTATTTGCATAGTCTCCTCGCGTATATTTATTTAGAAACGTTCGCGCGCAAGAAAATATATCGTCCGCCGGGGCCGCGTAGTTCTCGCACGATTCCCCCCCTCTCCCCCTTCCCGTGCCCCTATCGTTCGAAAATATTTCGATTCCGACGTTTCGCAAAACGAGCGAAAAAGCGAGTGAAAAAGGAGCGGAGAAGGGCAAGGCAGGGGAAGAAAAAAATGTACACACACACACACACACACATATATCGAGGAAAATCGTACGAGTGCGACTGGAGAGGAGGTAGCAGCATTTCGCAGCTCGCTCCTTTTCGAAAGGCTGGAGGGAGTCGCAACGCGGCATCAATCACCATTATCGGGTTCCTTATCTCGCCAGACGTCACAATTAAACGAATCGAGGGACATTTTTCTCTTCGTCCGGCCGACGAAACCGGCGGTCTTTTGTATCGCGCGTCAGGCAACAAAGAGCCGGCGAGGAACAACGCGGACTCGGAAGAGGCCACGGCCGGATGTCTAGCAGGAATTCACAGCGGCGAATCTCTGCTAATTCGCGCAGAAAGAAATCCGTCCGGACGCCAGGTGGACGGGGAGAGTCTCTCTCTCTCTCTCTTTCTCTCGATCACGCCGAAAAATTGTCCACGAAAGGAGAAATCGGATTGAAGGGAACCGACGAGGAAACGATGCGCCCGTAGCAGTCTGGGGAACAAAGTGGATAAAGGGTGGCACGCGGACGAGGACGGGAACTCCCCTGAAGGTGTATAGAGTGGAACACGATCACATTCAATGGCAGGAATGAGAAATGAATTATTTCGTGCGCAGAGATAAGTCGGAAATAATGGTTGATGTCTGTACGAAATCGGTCGTAAAGAAAATGTAATTGGATGGTGAGTTTCTTTTCGGCGAAACATTTGGCATACGTTGCTTTTGTAGTTTATTATATGGATATTAATTTGTAATTTAATGGTAATTAATGGCATGTAATATACAGTTGTGTGAAATTCTCTCTATACATGTAACATGTAATTATGTGTAATTCTTGTACCGATGCAATTATATTTATATACACACATAGTTCTATTTTGTGTACGTAAACACAATGCCAAATAAAAACGAAAACACGTAGCATGGAATCGATGCAACATTTGCCCGAACCTTAAACCTCTTAAATCAAGTTAACACGCTGCGATTAATTTGTAATTTAAAGGTAATTAATGGCATGTAATATACAGTTGTGTGAAATTCTCTCTATACATGTAACATGTAATTATGTGTAATTCTTGTACCTATGCAATTATTATTACTATTTATATACACACATAGTTCTATTTTGTGTACGTAAACACAATGCCAAATAAAAACGAAAACACGTAGCATGGAATCGATGCAACATTTGCCCGAACCTTAAACCTCTTAAATCAAGTTAACACGCTGCGATAAGGCGTGTCGTCAGATCGACAGTTTAAAAAAAAAAAGAAAAGAAGAGAAATTTGCTTTACGACCGGTATTTGCGCAAAGTTTGTAGAAAGAATCACCCTCCGGTCGATTCCGCGAGGAATTACGGTCCACCCTCCGCATCATCTGGCATTGGGTCGGCGCAGCTTGCGAACAGGGAATAACGATAAAATGGGAAGTAACAAGGGAGAGTCGCTAGTGTATCCGGCAAGCCGAGGAGAAGCCCGAGCCGAGGATCTCGAAAGTAGTCGCCGGGAAGGAAGGTGGCACCGGGCTCTCTCTCTCTCTCTCTCTCTCTCTCTCTTTGCTGGGTAATAATAAATTGAAGAGTGTCTCGCAAAAACCTTCGAGTTCGCGGGCTTAACGTGTTCCCGGAGATGGAGGGCGAGTGAGGCCAAGCCTGTAGGCGCAGACGATCGAAACTTCCCTTTTGACGTTTGCCACGTTAACCATTTTGACAGATTGTCTTTCGACCAAAGAGAGAGAGAGAGAGAGAGAGAGAGAGAGAAAGAGGGAGGGAGGAGACAGGGCTGTAATGAACTTTAATTACCGAAAGCTGTCGCGCTACGAGCGCCGTGTAATCGCGGCTTTCGTTGCCAAAGAAATCAGGAAATTTCATTTCCAGAGAATAACTTTCTCGACGGACCCTCAACGTCGACGACGGAAATTTTGATTCTAATTTTCAAGAATGAAAAAATTCTAATTTTCTCGATGAAAGAATAATCCAATTGAGTTTATCCTAAAGCAAATGATCCGAAGTGGGTTCGTTTCTTTCAAAGATGTTTTTTACATCATTTTTAAATGGGGTAATTAAAGATGCTTTCTCTTTCGAAAATTTCTCGAAAGTTCAAACAAAAGTTCTTTGCGGACGCTGAGAGTCTTTCTTTAGATTCATCGCGATCTTGAAGATTCTCGAGTCTATCCATTGCAACGATTCCCAAAAATTTCATCAAAGTTACGAGTATTGAAAATATCGACAATTTTTCATCGAGTGGACGAACACTTTCTGTGACTATTGTGACTCTGTCATTTCGTTCGTAAATTTTACGCAAGCGCGGATCGATTAAAGAGACATTTTAATAATTATTGGAATTTAATAGTTATTCCAAAATTGAAGAGAAATATTTGTAGATCCAACTCATCGTAATTTATGAGTACTCTTTCCTCCAGATCCTGGGAGGTCTTTAATTTTCATCTGACTTGCTACGCTCTCCCGAGCATTGCGTCAACTGTTGTCGGTAGATAGGAAATACTTCTTTCCACCTCTAATCGTAAATTCTTCAAAGTCTCGGTTATAATTTAAAGCCTTTCCGGCTGGTACGTACATACATACTAAAAACTAAAAGATGTACAGACAGAAGCGTAAAAAGGACCGACTTTTAATCCCAAAAGCAACGGAGAGTCACGTTCGAACCATAAATTTAATTCCCATACGTGAAAAATTAAAAAAAAAAAATATCGTTCGAGCCTGTGTTGAAACAGCGCAGTATATAATTCAAATTGTATCAGCGACGCCGAACAGTCCCGAAAATTTACATTTCGCGAGGGCCGCGAACAGTTTTTCTTTCTTTTTTTTTTACGAAAAATCAGCGGATTTATAGAGAACGTGGAGATTTCTCTTTGATGTCCGTCGGTTCGATGGAAATGTTTTAATCAAGAAACCTTGGAAGTGCGGTAAGCCCTGCCGCATCGTCGGCCGCGCATAACCCGCGAGCTAAGCAGAAAAGTTTCCGGCTGGACAATTGAATTCTTCACAATTAATCGAATGAATGGCAATCGACTGGTCGGGAAGAAGATCAGGAACGATTAGGGGCTTCGTGAAGCTTAATTATTTTACAGTCGAGAGCATCCTTCACTATTGTGCACCCTCTCCGAAATCCTGTGGGCTCCTCTTATCGAATTCTCCAAGCCGGTTCTGGTTGTTCCTATGGGAATCTCCTTTAGAAGCACCGAAATCTTAAGCAATCCCGATTTAATTATCCTCCCTTGATTAATGTGGTAACGCCGAACTCTCTTTTCCGTATCTACGAGCCGAAACGGAATATTTTGTTTCTCGCGCGTAACCTCCCGATCTCATGATCTCGGTCAAAAAAATTGGATAGATCGTGAATCTTCCAGAAACTCGAAGCAGAGTTGAAACAAACGAAGATCGAATGGAAATAATTTTGAAAATGAGAGCTGAGAAAGTTGAAGTTGTGGCCGCGTTGTTTAGAACTTTCTCCGCTATGAAATGAAATGAGTCGAAAACGAGATATGTTTTTAATTTAGCGCTTTGTTAAGATCCGTTCGCGATAACAAGGGAATTTAATCCGGAACAGTAGCTGAAAAATTTCAACTCTGAAACTTGCTCTGGTATCGATGGCGTATCATTACTACGATACGCCAACATTATTTCGTTGTACGGCAAATACAATATTGATTTCACCGTCGTATTGGATTTCATCGACGTGGCACGCAGGCAGAACTTGAATAATGGGAGCCACAATCATCTTAATTACGCATGTTCGTTACAATAAAAGAAAATCGAAGTTTCGAACCAACGTATATAAACACATTATCTATTTAAAAACAAATCGGACAACCAAGTTTGCATTAATTTAAATAAAGTTCGTAATTATTTTCACAAATGACGCTCTGACATTTCCGAGTTTATGAAATGTCAGGTTACTCGAAGTACGAAATACCCGTAGTTAATCAAACTGTAATATAAAAAGAATCGTTGTCATTCCTGATATCTTTTTCTCTTTGAATACGATTCTTATTAATATCTTTGAACATTCCTCTTTGTCGTATTAACAAAAGGTGGACACCTCAAAAGAGAGCAGAAAATTCCGCGCCATCCAGAGATTCATCATCCTAGAATTGAACTTGAAATGAACAATCGTACGTACTCTTGACAACGATATTTCGCTCTCCTTCTCATTTTCTCTACCTGTTCCCGCGTACAGTTAAAACAGATCAAACAGAGCACGATCGAGTTAACGCTCAATTCAATTGTCATCAAGAGAATCATCCGCCGGATGCAACTCGATTTTCAAAGTTCCCTTTTTTTCCCGGCAACAAGCTCCTTTCCGTCGTCTTTATTACCGTCATGAGTCAGCCGGGTTATTTGCCAGCGCGGCGCAAATACGCACACGGGACTACGATCTATTTTTCTTGCAAATTTTCTCCGGGCATAATTAAAATAGATCCCCTGGGCCCGCTTGGATTTGCGTTGCGAGCGCGAGATCCGCGTTGTCCGTCGTTCCCGCGCCCCCTTCCGGTCCCGTCATCCCTCCCACTCGCCCCAAACGTTTGTCGTGCGCGCCTTTCGCCTCCTTTTCTACCTTTTGCCGCCGTCACCGGCGCCCACGTGTACCGATTTAAATTCAGCCCTCGCCAGGAACCACGATCCACCCTGCTAATAAGTGTTTTCTTTCCAAACAGACACCGACCGCTTGTCTTCCGTGCCTCTGGCTTCATTACCGCCGCGGCAATAACTTCTCTCCTTCAACCTTTCGATCATCGAGCTCTTCTTTACTCTCTCTCTCTCTCGCTCTCTCTTTATCAATTTTGCCTCTTTCCTCTTTTTTTCTTTTCATACGTGAGCACGTATGAAGCTTTTCTTCCTGCTCTCTCATTTTCTCTTTTTTTTTTTTTCTGGTGTTTCATGTTTCCCTTTATTCATCGAGAGTCGTCACCCTGCACAGCCTAATGCCGCTGGTCACGTGATCTCGTTGGGATATTAGCTTCGAAATGAATTATCTATACTCTAATGTCAGCGGGAGGGTAAATTGAACGGTCTGGATTGATGTTGGTTTTTTCGACGGGCAGAAATTGGCCGGAGGACAGGCGAGTGATTATAATTGAATTATATTGGAATTTTTGGCGGCTTATGTTTTCAAATGACCGGGCTATTTTATCTATCTCGTGCTGAGGGGTATTGGAAAATGTAATTGATAGTCGTGTTGTAACTCTTCGTTTCATTTTACGTATCATTACTATGATTTTTCAATTGTTGATCTCTACATAATAAGATTTAACAGTGTTATTCTTGCATGTTAGGTAAGTTTTATTTATTTTTGAACGTTGGATAGAAAATTGAAATGAAATTCTTGCGACAACTCCATTATTGCAATTTTGTTTTCTATTCTATAAGAGTTTTCTAGACAAATCTCGATATTTCTATATATGTGATGAGCAAAACTGAACACACGTATGGAATTTTAACATGAATAATATTTTAAAGGAAACGAAATATGTTTATGTTTTCTCAACAAAATTTTACAATCTCGTTATCATTCTGGCTAATTTAAATAAAAAAATTGTCGATATTTTAAACTGTTGCAATTTCATAAAAAAAAAGTCATATGTAACAATTTTGGTCTCATTTTAAAACATGAAGCTTCCATTTTGACAGCATTGATTATGTTTCTTTCTTTCAAGATGTTTCGTAGCAAATTCTGAAATTTTCGTCATCTATAAATATACTATTAAACGATGAAGTAAAAATATTATAGACAATCTTTCCCAAGATCATGGTTTACACGAGTTCATCACAAAATTTGGAGATCTTATTGTTGGTCCCGTCTGTAATATCCTATTTCTACGAGAAAGATGACTTCTGTACCGTAGTGGCAATAAAACTTGAATAGAAGGGTTATAAGATGAAATCGTCACGGCAGCACTGAAACAAGAAGATTTCATCGGAGGTAGTGTCGTTGCGCCGAAAGCTGTTACTGCCACGGTACAATGGAGAGGGCAACGTTTCTGTGCACCGAGACGTTGCGAATCTCATTTGTATTTTTCAGCTTTATCGCGACACCTCGGCACGATTCGTAAGCATAAAAACGGCGGCAAAATGGAGAGGACACTTTTATTACGAACGTATTCGTCGCAGTTCGTAACGTTCTTCAAATATTTCACGAATTTGTGAATGTTGTTCTTCCAGCAGTAATAAACTTTTTTTTTGACAATTTTTCTGATATCCACGAAAATGAAAATTGATGCAGCGTCTGTTAATGTGAAAGAAACACATTGTTCCGTTTCGTTGCATTCATGTGACGTAGAAAAATATGCAATTTCACGGATTATTTACAAAATTCTATTTCAGTGCAGTTTTTCTATTTATTTACTTTTCTACGTCTAAGCATTTTTATAACTCGCTGCAGAAGTAAAAGTTTTATTTTTTAATTAACTGAAGATACGCAGAGAAGAAGATAGGAGAAATGAATTAATTATCGGCTTCATTTTCTTTTTTCTTTTTTTTCTTTCTTTTTACTCTATTATCTACTGGAGTCAAACAGATTTTAATTAAAAATTTATTTAGCTTTTACTTTGGCGGAGCAGAATAGCCAGGATGATGGAAACTCATTAGAAAATTTCCTTTAATTTATATAGAAAAGTCAATTTGCCTTCCGTGGTGGAACGAGTTTTTTATTAATTACAATCTAACAAGGCAAACGGAGATAAAAACTAATTCCTTGATAAATCGATTTCACCGAATAACCAATAATAAATGTGTATAAATTTCAAAGGCATTGTGTGTACTAAGTGGATCGATTTGAAACGATGCTAGATTTTTAAAGGCTCTTTAAAAATAGTGATTAATTAACAAGTGGAATTTCTTTCAATCACTCGAGCAAACTTCAGGACTTACTGGGAGGACTTTGATGAAACTTTTGGCGAACCTACTTCCCGCATTTCCCTCCCTACCTTCGTCACTTTAAGCTCACTATGCTCATGGTACATTGCAAAATTTGGAAAGTAGTTAGTCAAGGTTTTCTCAGTCGCTGGAATGAGCATTTTTAAACAAGTCGTCCAAGATTATTCAAACAAATTCACTGATAACATTTATTTAATCGACATTTAATTCTTTTCTCCCATATTAAATTTGAAATGAATATTCAATTCATCGAATTACAGTAGAATTATAAAACATTCGCAGATACCGAAGAGATTCTTGAGAATCTATCGTGCTAAATCTCTGACAAATTCCATGAGAAATTTAAATAAATTTATATAAAACTCGGAATAAGCTTTCAATGAAATTCTTATCGTGATTGTGTTCTCTCCTCTTTCCTCGATCATTTTGGAGGAATGGCAATAAATAATGACAAGGAACAATCTTAACGGTATAACAACGTGTATAATTTCCCCGAAAGATCCTGCTTCCTACCAAGTAAGTTCAAATCCTTCACTTTAACCTGCCCATTATCCGTGGAAAACGTTCGAGAAAATTCTGCAAAGTAACGAATGAATCTCATTCCACTCCTTTATGCTCTACTTTTCAGAAAATTCCGAGGAAACTCCTATTCAACTACGAGCACATCTCTTCTGTTTTCCTCCTTTCATCCATTACACGCTACTTAAACTTCCGCCGTGTTACAAGCAAAAAGGAAAGTGTCTTAAAGAAAAGAAATGAAAGAGAGGAAAAAAAAAAAATAGGAAAGGAGAATCTCATTACTCGAGGGAACGCCGTTTGCTCCAGTTACTCAGAACGGCGTTCCCTCTGCAACAACGAAGTTCGCAATAGAGTTTGACAAAATATTGGCCGGAACTAGCTTGCCGCATATATTTACCCCCTCCCCCGCCGAAGCCACGACTAGCTAGATGCTAGATTAAACTTCTTTTTCTCCAATTATACTTTCATCGTAAATATCCGCGTCGTTGTTTTATCACGCGATCCTAAGCCACGGTAACTGCTTATCTAAAAATACGTCGGGAAAACTGGTAGCAGTTCTCAACTAGAATGCAACGCAATGCAATTTCGTATTTCGTTCCGCGGGATTTCCTTGTCCGATACTTTTATTTACAATGCCCTTCCCCACCGGGGAATAATGTTTCAGAATAAAAGAATCTCGAGGGAGATTTTTACCTAACCTTTGCGAAGCATAATTCCGTGTTTCACTTTGACTTTGTAATTCATGTAAAACAATTTCATTTTCCTCTTCTTCTAGTTGAAACAGAGCTTCGATCGATATAATTGGGGACGAAGTAGTCTATCGGCAAAGAAATTTGCTGGCGAGTTATTTAAAAAAAAAAAAAAGAAAAATTCTCCTGACTTTTCAGATCGATATAAAAGAGACAGACATTGACGCGAAGCGAGAGGAAACCACTAACTTCGTTCCGCGCGCTTCTGGACTTTTATTGGCCGTTGCAAAAAAATTACTGCGGACATCGGCATAGCGGGCAAACCAATTTAAGTAACACGCTTGCAAGAAGAGCCTGTTCGAATTTCTTTTTCTCTCTCTCTCTCTCTCTCTCTCTCTCTCCGCGGTATTAAATCTTTCCACTTAACGCTTCAGCTTCCAACTGGCGTTCAATAATTCTTCCCTTCCTTCCTCCTTCATATATTACTACGTTTGTTCGTTCAAACGTCGCGACACCCGGCAAACATTTTCCTCGCCGTTAAACCGCTTCTAATTCTCTCCTCTCGTCCGACACAGCTACAACGTGGAATCGCGCGCTAAGCCGTGAAAAAAAGGGAGCTTGGCGAAAAACAAATCAATTTCTTTAACCCGCGCAAACAAGAGAATACACCCTCGAAGGAGAGATTGCCGAAGAGCGGCGAGCGAGCGAGCGCGATTACTGAAAAGTTAAATAAGTTCGCCTGTAATCCTGTTTTCATGAAAATGCATGGCGAGGCGTTCGCTTTTGTGCCGCGTAATCCTGTACTATCGTGCACAGCCGGCTTTGCCTCTCACGGAGGACACTTTAAAGCGGCTGGAAAGCCCGCAGAGCCCGCAAGACAGCGGTAATAGTCGCGCGGGGGGTTGCTGAAAATCCTCGTTACACTGTCGCGCGACCGATTCTTTAACCGACCTTCAATATGTACGGCGAGATCTCATAATGCCAAGTGAAGAAGAGAGAGAGAAAGAGAGAGAGAGAGAGATGAAAGAAAAAGAAACGAGAAGAAGCATAGGTACGAAAATAATGATCTGAAACGAAAGCACAGGGAGATCGTACTTTCGCACATTCTCTGTGATGGTGCTCGAGGTAAAGCCAGTTTGGCATTGTTTGAGCGTAACGATCTAGTATGCCACATTACCAAGTGCTTGGTCGTAAAATACTAGTGTCGATTTTTCAATTTATTGATCATATAGGTTTTATTAAATTTTATAGGCCTATCAGTTTCAGTATATATTTTTCAGAATTCGAGTGAGCAGGTTACATTTCTACGAGAAAACAAGACAAGACGTTTCTTGATTCTTTGAATTTTTGTATATTACCAGACAGAGATCGTTTTGCTGTAAAGTTGCAATAGGAACAGCTTGATGTATAGGCAATTTTGTGAAAATACTAACAGCGGACTTTATTTTTGAAGCAAAGAAGGTGAGAGTGTGATCTGTCACGTTTCACCCTCGAGAATTTCATTAGTTAATCGCCAGTACGTGCATTTCGCAATATTTAATTTGCATTATTTGAAAGAAAAATAATTAAGATGTGATGAATTAAGCATTTCGCAATGAATTATAATCTAAAAAAAGTTATCATTTCATAAATCTAATAACCAAACGAATGAATCCATAAATATATAAACGAATGCGTAATCGACGAAGACTCATATACCAGAACGAGCAAAGGCTAGAATTCCGTGAAATTATTTCCTTCCCTCTGTCGCGCTTCTTTCTCGAATTGATCTCACTCGTGCGATGTGATTCATCATCGTCGCTGTATCTTGTCAGAACACGGTGTGACTATATCAAGGGGTAGATACTCCGAAGCAAGTTAAATTTCCCGTCGTTACTGAAAAGTTAAATAACTTTCAGCTGTAATCCTGTTTCCACGAAAATGCGAGCCAGTGCTATCCTGCTGTACAGTGTAATCCTACAGGATCGCATGACATTGCTGTACCCTGCCTCGAAGCGGGATGGCAGGACGAGGAGGAAGAAGAACAGAGGGGAGGTAATATTCCTAACCGAGTGACGATAATTAAATCAGAATAATTAAATGGACGTGGCTGTTATGACGACAAACAACAATTACTTGACTTCGCTATCACGAGGACGATACGCGCGTCCACTCGTACACCGAAACGTTATTAACCTTGGAGTAATCAACGACGAACAACACCGACCAACCGAATGTAATTAATTCTCTAGCGATTGATTCGTCCGTTCGACGCAGCAATTTCGCGATACACGGCGCGTCGCGTTAGCGAGGCAAGGCGAAAAATATTACCGAGTAAGTTGCATTGTCACGGGCTGTCGTGCGGTTGATATTTTACCGGTTGGCCAAAGAGAAAAAGAGCGAACGGAAGAAATAAATTAATGCAATTTCAGAGAAGCAGCGGAGACAAGATACAGTTGCCGCGAAGTTGTTTGAGCTGCTTTTTCATCTGTCTTTTTTCTTCTACCACCGCAGAGATATCTTTCATAAATTCATATTTTATTCCAATGAGGTGTTCTTCTGTTAGATTCTACGAGGGTTCGTGCTCACAGTAGTATCAATTTTTTTGCAGTTGTACGAAAGTGGTTCTAAACGATACGAAATTCAACGTACTCGAGGTAATCCAAGTAGTGGAGCCACGGAAACATTCGTACGATCTTCCTCATCGTTTTTTATAATCTTTACGAATATTAAAGTTCGTATCGGCGAGAATGCAAATTAACTGAACTTAATTGTTTCAACATCATCGAGGGTTCTCACAAATATCTCAATATTTTCCTGTAGCATCTCTCTCTTTCTGTTTTCAGCATAATTAAAAGAAAAAAAAGAAAAAAGAAAACAAAGAAGATGGCCCATCTAGCCGTTGTACGCTTTTAGCGGGGGCGCACGCTAAAAAGCAAAACAATGCTGCTCGCCCACTACAAAACTATCTCGAAACTAAATACGCCTGTTTTCTTTTAATATATTACAGACGGCTGAACTTGCCGAGGAGCCGAAGAGAAGAAGACACGCCAGCCAGCGCGTCGAAATAATATATTCACGTGATATCGTGTAACACTGTTTTCCTTCTCGTAAAGGGGCTCCCTAAAATGAACGCAGACCTCCCGCAGCTGCGGGTCCTACGTTATGCGCCACTACCCACCATGCTCTTCTCTATCCATTCCTCTTTCTTCCCTCTCGATTCCCTCCGTCATTTACTCCGCTTCGTCTCGGAACCCTAACCCTCCTCCTCTCCCAGCTCCACTCTTCTCTCAGCTCATTTCTCTCGCCGGTATCGGTCCGTGTTTCGCGTTTATTTATCCTCTTCGAGTCCCTCGCCTGCCTTCCTCCCGCCTCCCCCCCCCCACCCTCCTCCTTTTTTTTGCCACTCTCTACTCACTCCAAAACGCGATACCAAACCATCCCCCCGGGATGCTCTCCTTTCTTCCTATTTTCGCTCCACCTTCCTTCCTCTGGATCTCAACGACAATCCGCGGTCTCGGCCATGAGAAAACCGAGAGGCGAAACTCGATTTCCACCGAACGGTACGCGCGGTTCTGGTTATTTTAAGCAATTGTTAAGTGCCCTGCCGGCTACTACGAGGACGCGTTTACACGGTCCCGTCTCAACGCAAATGATTCACCGACAATTTACACGGCTAGCCCGACCAGCGGCGGATCCTCTCACACCGTCGCTTGTGCTCGCTCTTATTGTTGGGTCGACAGTTTAGGGCGACATCTACTATAACTGTCAGATACGATGGCAAAGAAGCATGTTTCTGTTTTCCTGCACTCGAGCTTCGACTTGTTGCACTGGCGTCGGATTGAACGTTGCTCTCAGTCGATGAACCTCTGGATCTAGAATCTTTAGGTGAACCAGAGATCTTCGACATTTTGGGTAGTGAAAAGACAATGTGTGTGATGGCAAGTTAGAAA
Source organism: Frieseomelitta varia (assembly GCF_011392965.1). Classification (NCBI taxonomy): domain Eukaryota; kingdom Metazoa; phylum Arthropoda; class Insecta; order Hymenoptera; family Apidae; genus Frieseomelitta; species Frieseomelitta varia. The sequence goes on from NW_025110691.1 coordinate 386,575, forward strand.
CCTCGAGATCAAGGAGATTTTGGGTAATTGAAACTTTAATTGCACATCTATCCATATTTTTATTATATCTAACCCTCGGATAATGTCATAGAGTCATAAATGTTGGCAATAATTTGAGGTATTTAATTTTACTTTGTTGCTTGAATCGTCGTGACTCTCAATATCCAATTAGCAATTGTAATAGAGGCCTCAACTAAGTGATCATGTATCCGAATATGATGATTAATTTGTATATTAGATTTGTATATTTATTAAATTTTATTTTAATTTAATACCTCTTGCGTTTAATCCTAGTAATTTGAAAATATACTATTTTCTATATCTATTAATATCGTATATGTCATATCATTAATTATCACTGTACATCATTATGACATTAATAGATATACAAATCAAAATATAGATATTGTCAAGTTATTAGAATATTTATATATTTGCATTGGAATATTCTTTTTTTTTTTTTTAAATGGGGATTTAGCGTTGCATCGACTACGAGGTCTTTAGCGACGTGTTGAAATTGTCTCTTTATAACTGGTCTAGTAATTGGGTCTGCTTTAGGTAGTTGATAACGTTTTTTTGTTGTTTCTGGCAGGTTAGAGCAGGTGTTTTGGTTTAATCCGTAGTTACTTCTTATGTTTCGGTATTTTCTGCATTCATGTAGCAAGTGCTGGGTGGTGATTTGTTGGTTGCAGGTGTTGCAGAAAGGTGGTTCTGTTTTGCTTAGGAGGTATTCGTGTGTGATCTTGGAGTGTCCGATTCGAAGTCTAGTCACAGCTATCCTTTCTTTTCTGCTTATATTGTTGTTTGGTATTTTTTGATAGAAATGGTGTGCTATGTCGTGTATTTTGGTTCTATTTGTCGTAGTCCAAATTCTGTTTCATTCTACTCTTTCCGTTGAAGCTAGTAGGTCTTGATGTGGGATTGGGATGTTAGTTTCTTTTGTTTGGTCAGTTGTTGCTTCTTAAGGAGTCGGCTTTTTCATTTCCTGCAATTCTTTGGTGTGACGGGATCCATGGAATATTCTTGTTTTTTGACTGGTTCGTTTCCTTCAGATCATTTCCTCTTTCATTCGTCTCTGTAAAAAGCAGATCTTTTTGTACTTGAATATTCTTATTATGTCTTCTTTGTTTTTTATTGCATTCTACATTGTGTCCTATTGTTTCTATTCTACTCGAATTCCTTATTGTTAGTTGATCGTCTATGAGACACTCTAGTACTATGTGGTTTAGGTCCTCTTCTCTGCATGTGTTGCAAATTGAGCACATCTCTTCTTTTTGTATTGTTTGTTTCGTTTCTTTTTCTGATACTTATATTCGTCTCGCTGATAATCTTACAATTAGTTGGGTTACTGTCCTTATTACTGTTAGTGGTATTTTGTATTTTAAATATTTTTCTTCTTCTCCTAGATTATACGTTTTTAGTTTCTTGTATATTGCATCGTGTGTGAAGTTTTCCGCTGTTCTTTTATTTTTCTTTTCTTTATTATTTTTATTATGTTCTGTTGTGTCCGTAACCTCCCGAATCCTGTTTTTCTTTTTTTCTATCATCCCTCTGAATTTTATGCGTCCCAAATATTCATATATTAAAAACTACCAATTACCAATTGCGTGAATTACTAAAAAACCCATTAGTCAAAACGTTCGCAAGAAAATGTTATCGTTACTCGTTTGTCATTTACCGCGAGTTTTGGCAATTTATCCCCTTACTGAGCTTCGAGATCACTTCGCGGCCGATAAATCAACGATCGCGATTAGACGCTGTCCGGTTAAAATCCAGACGAAGCCTACGCACTCCCTGTCGTCCTTTCCCTCCCTGTTTTTGCTACCGAAACGTCTACGATAGCGGGAACCCGTGACAGGGGTCCTGCAGGAATTTCGGCGCGGGCGATCGTTAGTTTGGATTTCGGAATATTTATTGGGAGGCTTGTTTCTCGCGCGTATAAACGCACTGACCCCCGTGCACGATCGATCGTTTTATAGCCTTCGCGGCGACCTTCCAGGGGTGAATGAATGCGAGTGAAGAGAAGAGGCCTCGTCTTGGGGTGGGTGGCTGTTTCGTTCAGAGTCGACCGGTGATAAACTGATGGATTCTTGAACGATCCTGTAACTACCGATGCGTTTACTATGGGAAACGTATGTTCCTTATCGATGTGATTTTCGATTGAAAGTAAGAGTCGCTGATAGAGCTTTTTTTTTGGATTTATCAAATTGTTTAGACGCGAACGGTTTTCGGACTAGATGATAGATTACTCAACGTCGTTTCTTTTACGCTTAATACTAAATTTGTGAAATTATTTTTAGTTATCTGCTTCATTCTCTACGGTCGTCGTATCTGGTGATAAGACGTTTCGCTTGTGTCTAAAAATTCAATTACGGATTGATAACAAGAATCTTAAGCAATGCCTAGCATTACAATATTATCGCTTTATTTGTTTATACGGTCTCTGAGTCTCTGAGAGGTCAAATTGATCAACTTCGCTTTTAATAAACTTCTCAGCCCTCAGCCGTTCATTCAAACACATAAATGGCTCGAGAAATAAATGATTTATACTTCAACAGTATAAATATCAATCTAATTAGAAAATACTTCAATTTTTCAAGAACAAGGGCGCGTCAATTGTCAAGTATAAGGGACATTTACTGCAAGATTCGTTATGTCAAATATCACATCGAAACTCATTTACGAGTATTCTTTCCATTAAACCTCTCCGTCTTAATCCACAGTGTCGACTGTGTTGATCCTGTCGATTTAAACTTCCACTGAGAAACTGCGCGATACTTAACTGGATAATCGAGATGTCCTCCTTCTTGCAATAACGGCCCGTAATATAATCAGTTATGGACCATTTGCGTAACACGATAAAAAGTTAAGTTTTAAAAGGGAAAAGAAGACCGGCTGATAATCGGAATAAACTGACGCTGACGCCGCTCGTCGCGATAAACTTGCCTGCCCGTTTAGAAATTTCGTTACGAAACTTTTTTTCAGACCGAGCCAAGATATGGAAATGCAGCCGAGCCGTACACTGTTTTCATTTTTTCAACCACACGCCTCGTAAGAATTTAAGCGACGCGTAAAATCGACACTCTGAGGTTACGTATCTCTTAACGCGGGGAATCTTCAAAGATATCGTTCACATTTGACACAAGTATTTTGTACTCTTCGCTTCTTTATTTCTGACTTCTTTATTTTCTTTATTTCTCATTTATCTGTGTTCTATACTTTCTTTATATTTGTTACATTACGGAGGATATTTGAATTGCGCAGGGAGCGCAACTGTTATATCCATAAGTTAATCAGGTGCAAATATTAGCATTGCTATTGCCATTACCAAACAGAAACATGTCGAAAATATCCAACCTCGGGCTTTGTTCCCTTCAACCTCATTCGTCCTTTCGTGAAGAATTTACCTTAACCTATACTGTCTACTACTAAACCTATATTTACCTAAACATGCTCTATTGGTAGTCTATCTATAGCACTATCTACTACTAAACCTATATTTACCTAAACATACTCTATTTTTTGCAAAATCTAGACACGGTGAAATTCAAGAAACACGGCGTTCGATGAAATTTTGCTCTTTCAATTTGTCCCCGTCCGACGACGTTCCGACGAATGAAGAGAAAAAAAAAGGAAAGGAACGGAAAAGAAAAATCTGCTCGTTCTCCCGAGGTTGCGTCTCAGCGCGCGATTTAATTTACACACTCGTGCAAGCCGGGATACTTTTATAAAGTGACGGAGTAACTTTCAATTACGCGGCGAAGTCGTATTGACCGAACGAAACCAACAGGTTCCCATCAAATCCCGATGAAACAGAGCTGGGGACGATCCACGAATTGGGACACAGGACGACTGAGCGGACGGTGATACGATTCTGTATATCGCGCGGCGCGACTGGCTTCCCACAAAGTGCAAAGAACGAACAATAGTTTCATCGTCTGCGAGTCGAATCAAAGGGTGCGTCAATTGCTGATAACGGGCGCATCATTTTTTAACCGCAATACGTCGCTGCCCCGATAGGGGGAAGAGAAAAAGCGATCCGCGGGACGTGCTGTTATCACGATGTGCTCGATTCGCAGCAGAATTCGGGAAACAACGGAGTTACTCTGACACGATTCGATTGCTCGGTTGAAAAGCGGTTGGAAACTATTGAGCTCTTTTTTTTTTTCTTTTTTTTTTTTATGTTCAGTAATTTCAGGAGAGACGGGGATTTTAAGAAAATGGAATTTTGGAAATATGTATTTTGAACGAGAGATTTTTTTCTTTTTTCTTCTTTTTTTTCGGTCGGTATCCGCGTGATGCGAAAATTACTAGAGAAAACTATAGAAACGAAGTTTTGAGAAAAAGTGACAAAAATTTTTAATTATATAATTAACGTCTTTTGATTCTTATATAGAAAAGGAGTGATTGGAATAATTGGATGCAAACAGAGAAAATTTGATATTAATATTGGTAGCGAATTTTAATCGTTATTATAAATTTCCTTCTTTAATGTGAAACGCGGTTTAATTATCGAAAACTTGGTTGGAATTAAAAGGGAATCGACTTGAAAGGAACAGACGTATAATAAGTACTTACAATTCTACCTATAAGATGAAAGTATTGCGCGCGATATGCTCGAAAGATTACGTTACAAGAAACTGAATCCGAGATTTTTCTTTTTTTCCTACAACTTAGAGGAAAGACAATTTTGTCGAACAATAAAACTCTATCATCTTTGTCCAAAAATACACAAAAAGCATACTGTAATTATCATTTGTAAATAGAAAAACTTAACATTTACGCAATGGTTGAAAATAATGTCCAATTATTGTCGAGAGAGAGAGAAAGAGAGAGATGATTAAACTCTGCAAGGTTTAACTTTACGAGACTTTCCTACGCGGGCAAGGAAACTTGAACGAAGAATCGTGTTAGAAAAGCGTAACTCTACCCGATGATCGTAAAAGTTTAATAAGTTCGTACGGGTTTTTTTTTTTTATTTTAATATCTCACGAAGAAACGTGTCTATGATTAATTTGTCATTCTCGATGGAAAACAGGTTCTCCCGTCCATACGCCGTAACACGGTCGATGCCACGTAAAGATGACGAACTAACGCTAAAGATAACGCTTAAATAATTCAGATGGCGTTTAATGTCGAGTTAAAAAGCGAGGAAGACGAGCTGTGACAACTTTTAACTACAGCGAGACTTCCCACGCGAACAGGAAACTCGATCGAACCGATGCAAGATGAAGAGGTGTAATTCCATCCACTAAAGACGCTTGAAAGTTTAATAAAGAAATTCGCAGACGAAATTCTATTGCAATTGCACGTAACAAATGCAATCTATTATTCTAAATGGAAGAACGCCATTTCCCGTATATCGCGAAATATTCATTACTCGCGAAGTGCGTTGCGGAAGCCAGCGCTAGAGAGTTTCAGATATTACTTACTAGAACATTGTACGGACCGAAGTGTTTCATGTATAGCGGAAGTTCTCTGCTTTTGACATTTGGATAACTGCAATTAGTCTCGTTGCTGTAATAAATTTGCCTACGATACTGATAACGTTGGAAAAATAAATTCGAACAGTTTGAACAGTTACTAGGAATAAATAAATGATGTGCAACTATCAGAAAGTGAAAACAATTACTGACACACTTGTCAAACTACGAATATACCAATTTCCAGCAATAGATTCTGAAAATTCATTTCTAACATCGAGATGATAGGTCACAAAAAATTGTAATGTTATTGATAACTTATTAACAATTCTCAGTTAATCTGACAAATGTTGTTTCTCTCAATTTGACAAGTAGACTTTTAAAGATGTATGTATTAATATAATTCACAAATGGATCAAACGGAGGAAAGTTCAACGAATGGAGAGAGAGAGAGAGAGAGAGAGAGAGAGAGAGAGAGAGAGAGAGAGAGAGAGAAGAAAAGCGGCCAGTACTTTAAACGTTTTCGCAACAATTTCCACGGTTGAAGAAAAAAAAAAGTCAAAGAAAAAAGCTATGCACGGAGCCGTAACTCCGGCAACGAACGACGCGTAAAAGTTTAAGTTACAATTTCCAGGGCACTTGCCGCGAAACCGCGGAACGTGACGTTCCATTATCGTTAATCCGCGTAAACACAAGGGTTGGAGGCGTAGTACACTTTTACCCACAACTTATCGCGTCTAATGAAAACACGAGAAAGTCTAGATTTATCATCGAGCCACGACGTTCGTGTTCCGTGTTTCAACGACCGTCACAAACCGTTGTAACGGCCAATTATACAGGGTGACTCTGAAATCGCGAATTATATCCAGGAAGCAGATGATTTGAAATTTTTGGAAAAATTTCCTTACTCGTTCTTAGAAACGATCTGTTCATTGAATTCTATTTGCGTAAAAAAGTCAATTTGCAGAATATCGAAAACGCAGCTCATAATCGCAGACAGGTCCTTGTTCAAACAATTAAAAAAATATTCTCCTACATCGTAGAAATAATTCATATTGAAAATGATTGAAACTGTCCGTTAATTAATACGCAATATCATTCAAAAAAGTGAAGAATTGAAAAATAGTCAGCCTCTTTATTTAATTTCCTTGAGTAAGATGAATAAAGAAAAATTGGCTCAATTTCACTTAAAATTAATTGACACGTAGAAACGGAACTGCTCTCGAGTTTCTCGCGAAACGAAAAGCCTTGCGACTTGGACGCGTTTTTACACACGAGTGTATCACAATTTCGGAATCGTCCTGTACACCAATGCCAGTGACCAATACCATCGCAAAACACGAACAACACCCGCAGACGTAGATCGTTCCTTCGTTCATTTCGACAGTGTAGCAAAGAGTGAGGGAAGATCATCTGAAGCGATGCAAGATGGATGGAAGACGCGGCTGTATTGTGTGCCGGCCCGGTAGCAATCTCCTTTGCCCCGAAATAGCGGAAAAGTGGTCCGTTGTATCGGTCTCTTTGTATATTAGACACGAATGGCGGCGAGAGGCATTTTTCCTCGCTTTTATCCCCACTGCGTTGATCACTTTCTTCCCCTCCCTTGGAGTCTAGGTGAAAAGAAAAAAAAAAAAAAAAAAAAAAAAAAAAAAGAAAGAAAAGAAGAGAAAGAAGGGAGAGAGGGAGGTTCGACGGAGCGCGGGATTACTCGCGGCTGATTGTGCCGTTCGTCGCGACGAAAACGCCCGCACGATTAAACCTAACGATCCACTATTCCGGCCAAGAATAATACCGGCTCGTGCATCTTGCCACGAAGAGTTACGGCAAGCGGAAACTAACGAGGGCCCACCTTCGCATCCACTTTATTCGCGGAAAGGAGAGATTATTTCGCGCGTTCTGCCTCCTACCTAGCCTTACTTCCAACCCTCCGCCGCCTCAGCGTCCTCCTCGCGTCTTTCTCGTCGAGCTACCCTTGGCGAGCCGGCGCGACACCCTCGACCAGCCATCTCAGATACCAAGACCTCGCGCCTTTGTCGCTTTTTCCTGTCGCTCGTGTGAACGAATTTTATATTAGATCGTAGATTGTAGAACGGTTCGTTACGAAACGGGGCCGAGAACTGGCGCAACACGGCCGCGAGCGTGTCTTTGACCGTTTTGCTACTTTGTAATTAAACGGCAGAACGTTAACACGGCGATATAATTGAAAACAAAAACACGCGCAGTCTTTTGGAAATAGTTGATAAGTTTGGAGTGCCGTGGGGTACAGTACCAAAGATGTAATTACTACCTCAACGCAGTCTGTTGTTTGAACATTCTTAGAAGACCTTTCGCCTTGAAAGTGAACGAAGGAAAAATTGTTTGACACAAAAGAAAGTTCTGAACAAATTAATCGGGAACTTATGCTGATTAAGGTGAGAAGGTCGCTGGCGTCGGACGATTTCTCTTAATAACGTTATTAATTCGTATTGTTGCCTTCAGAAGAGATGGAAGAAGAATTTTAAAGTGTTAAAACTTGGACGAGAAGCAATCAATCTTACTAGAACAATTTTTAATTGAATATAATTAATAACTTTATTAGACTAATCGCATTTCCATGCCCAGGTAATTAATCCCTCCTTTATTTCACTTTAACTACTTCGATCTCCTTCCCTCGAACATTGAAGAAGTTCCACTTCTTTGTCTACATTGAATTAGCATTAATACGTAAACGCGGCACGTTTTGTTCACTTGATAGCAGGTAATTGGACTTCTAATTGCAAGTTAAGTATTTCAGCTGGTCCATAACAGACGCACGGAGCAGCGTTAACCATCGTTCTACCTAATGCGACCTAAATTGCAAATTCAGGCAAGCCGAATTTATTCCCCGCATGTAATTGGCTAATCGCTTTTTAAATCGAATGAAACCCCACTTTCCCTCATGATATTACATTTCAACAGATACGTGCGTTCAATTTCGACTGATTGAATCCACGCAGAACGGGCAAGACGAAAAAATAGAATACAGCGAAGGTTGAAAGTATTATCGTTCAAGTTGAAAAGAATACCGACAGAGTAAATGGAAAGAGCGAACTTTCCTTCTCTTCTTTCTTTTCTTTTTCTTTTTTTGTTTTTTTTTTTTCTCGCCAGTGAAATGCTGGTTGCTATACTATACGCTATCGAACGAATTCAACAGCTTTCTTGTTAATTTATATCCTTTTATCGAAAATTTCATCGATCACCCTTGCCGCGTCATTTTATGGATTACCATTACGTGTGTGTTTGTGTACGTCGATACGTGACACAGGCGGTATTTAACTTTATTTCACCCCCTTTCGGGGGAACACGCGTGATAATACATCATTCTCGTTCTATGTAACGAATTTACAACAATGAGAAAAGAAGGAAAATATATATTAAACGTTAATTTCAATCGATCTAACTAATGCACTTTGACAGGGAATCTGGTAATCTGCTTCGGCGTACATCAATCCATAGAAAATCGATCCGGTGCCAGGCAATACGTCGAATTTCGCGTTCCCCGCGGGTATTAGTAACACGAACGTCTGTTAATAACTACTCAGTCATCATGCGGGACGTATGGTCGCTAATTAATAAGCTGTTTGATTGGCTAATTAGTTAGCCACGGCTTTTGATGTATCCTATCGACAAGTTGTCTATTAAAACAGCTCGGTTTACCGTTTAAATTCTTCAAAAATTTCCGCCTAATTAAACGATTCACTTCGATGTTCACGTGCTTCTTAGCGTTTTTATCTCTCATTAATTTTCAGATATAAATGGATGTGGAAATTTTACGATCTCTGCGTGTGAAATTTCGAGTTGATAATAATTTATTTGACATGAAAAGGAAATATCTATGTCAAATCTATATTCTTCGTGAAATTGATCAATATTGAAATTTAATGTCGTTTATTAACGATTTATAAATCAGTGATTTAACGATTTGATAACTTGCGAGCAAGATTTCTTAGAAAGTTAAAAATTATTCTCCACAGATGTCACGTGGAAACTAATGTGTATTGATACAATCTAACATGAAATGATTGGTTTTAAAACGTCTCGCGGTTTTATCGAACGTTTGAACAACAAATTTTGTTGTCATTTTTCAAATTGAAAAGCATTTGTCGACACGTGAAAATTTTCCAACGAACACGCGAGATTTAATCATTTATACTCACTACTTTCATTATCCAAAATCAATAATCCGAATATAGCCGGAGGATTAATGCATATATTAAAACGATATTTAAACCATTATTTTATATGCAGATAAACGTCATTTATTGGACGGTTTCCAAGATTTCAATACGTTTTGGACGCGCAACGTTGCCTGCATTACAATATACATACATTACGTTAAAATTAAATTTTAAGCGAGCGCCAGATTGCCAGATTGCCCGGTCCCGTTATTATAAAACAGAATACGTTGCGCGAGATTTTGAAAAACATGGAACGCCGCAAGGAACGCTCGACGTACGTATCGTTGTATCGGAGCGGTCACCGTTTGAAATCACTGGAAATCAATGATTCGTAAACTGTAGACAAGGCCAATTAGATTCGTTTAACGAATCAAAGTCTATTCGCTCAAATGAAATTGGCGACGATCTACTGTTGAACTTGCAAATTTAAACATAAGCTAACCGGATATTGTTCAATCGGCTCAATTAGATTCATTGGCAAACGAACTGTGCAATGTTAAATTGAACGTTGTCGAATATTCAATAAATATCAAAATGAACGGTCGCAATAGAAACGATAAATTTAAGTTACGTTCCGTTAGTGCAAATTATACTTTGATCGTAAAATTTTTCGACAGTTTTCCACAGTTTTATGGTTCCAGGATATATTCGGCGTACGAAATATACTGCCCGCATGTGTATATAATTTGATCATAGATATTCATAACGCTACAGATATATACAACCTCGAGTAGACTATCGCGATGTGAAAGATAAGGTCAATTTAAATGCATCTAAATAATTTAGCAAGATATTTTCCACAAGGTCGTAAATCACAGCTTTCGTATATACCCCGATACTCGTGGTTTTGTAGTATAAAACAAAAGTAAACATCAATAGTTCACCATCTGTTGCCAGTAAAAATTTAGTAGGAGATTTCGGCCCTGGTGCTGTTACGTTTGTGCTTTATTTTTCCAAGCAGAATATTTTATTACGCGTATTTCGTTCAATTCGTACGTTAATACCGCGAATTTTCAACACTCGTCGAGCAGTTAACTTTCTGCAATATTCATAATTTTTAATTACACGAAATGAAACACAAGGAGGCAATAATATACGAATTGTAAAAAATCGAGCCGTTGAAACGTTTTAATATAAACGTTATAATATACAAATATAAATGGGACGACAATCCAATTCAAATTTTCATCAGAAAATTCGTGCCCCCCTTCCATCATCGAACGAGTAATCCCGCAATAAAGTTTCCAGGTCTGTTGAAAACATAGTTAAAACATTCGAAAACGTGTCAAACACGGTTGCGTCGAAAAAGTGGCGAGGCATCTTTCTTTTCTCGTGAAAATTCCACCGCGACGGCTACTACGTTTTAAAGAGTGCGTTTTCTACCCCGCACGGTCTGCTCTAGCACCGTCGCGAGATATTGTATTTCCCCCCCGGGTAGGTACTCGAAGTTCGGAGTCTCGCGAGCCGTCTCACGGGGCCATTTACAATTTCATCGCGGAACGTGTCAACCGCGGCGTTGCACGGAGTTTCCCGAACGGCTGTCCGGAAGGCCGGTGGCCAAACTCTCCAGATCGTTAACCCCCGGGTTTTGGAACCTCCCCCTTGGACAGAGGTGACGTTCGCGCGCGCACCAACGAACGAGAAGATCGACACCGGGCATTTTCTAGGCCATTGAGCCCGCTCGTGGATCGGACCGATATACGAAAAACACGATTTATCGATTCCGGGAAGCAGGCAGGCGCTCGCCGCGCGGCCCCGGACCTGTAGTCACGATAACGTACGAACGTTTAAACTGCTCGCATATGCGGACCAGCGCGATGTTTACCCTGACAGAAAGAGAGAGAGAGAGAGAGAGAGAGGGAGAGGGAATCAGAGTCGCGTAGTCACGGCTCGCGGGCTTTCAGCCCCGTTCATCGAGTGTTACAAATATGTTAGCTATGGTTAATTGCCTTTGGAAACCCGTTTAACGAAAGAGAGAGAGAGAGAGAGACAGGCGGGACCAGCCCGCGAATATTCGGATTCAATTCGTTCCTCCTCTAAATATTAACGGGCAGCAGCTGTAATCTGTGAATCGTACGGCCCGAATTAATTATTCCCCGCCTTAATACGAGGCAATGCGCGATAACGCGCGCTCTACCAGCCAGCCAGCGCTAAATATAAAACGCGTATGCAGATGCGAAATACCGTTCGCATGGTAAATCCGCGTGATCGATGGATCGCGTGAATGTGCGTAACGCGCGATACCTCGATTCCGTTCTCTTTGTTCCTATCTCTCTCACTCATTCACTCTCTCTCTCTCTCTCTCTCTCTCTCTCTCTCTCTCTCTCTCTCTCTCTCTATCTCTCTTTATGTCTGCCTTTTCTATCCCCAGTTACAACTTCCACTTCACTCCCGTTCTCTCCCGAATTTATATCTCAATTTGATACCGCGTTGCGAGAATCGAACAAACAGTTTCTCCCTCCATTTTTGATCGCGGTGTATCTCATTCGAGGTGTATCGCTGTACAAAAGCACGGAGCAGAATGTTGCACGGGAAGAGGATCATCGGGGTGCTTGGCGAAGAATCGCGTCTTTCTTGCCGCTGCTGGAGTGTGCCAACAGGTGTGCGAATTTCTCGGAAACGCAGTTTGTATATTTTCCCCGGGTGCATCCCAACTACACGCGTTACGGTTACGTTAGGTTAAATAAGCCGGCGTTCTATTGTGGCGTGCACATTGTCGGGAAAGAGGGCTAATACCGGAGCCGGCACAATAGCCTAGCGCCAAACTTTTTCACCGAAAGCCGGGAAAATTTTTTCCGGCCCCGTTACTCTTTTATGCGCGACGATGTTATCCGATGTTTCCCTCCCCTCCCTTATGCTTGGGGGAAATGTATTCAATTGTTTCCTAACGCGGCCTCGTTAAGGAATATCACGGGACGGGACGAAAGAAAAAAGAGAGAGAGAGAGAACGATATGGCGAGGGGCAAAGAATAAATATCGATCTCGCGACAATGAAACGACGAATCGTCGACCTTGATTCCACGGATGATCTACTTGCCTCGATCGGGCCGAAGTCCGACATCGATTCACGATCGACGGGACACGTGCTTCTTAATACGCGAGTTAAGCGTGTCAATCGATGGTGTCTCCTTATCATTCAAATTACATTGGCGTCACGCCGGCCCGTGAGAGTAGAAAAATTCGACAACTCAATTTGAATAAATTTTTCGCCCCGCCTACCGGCCACCCGATAAAACCTCCTCGAGCATAAAATTAGCAACCATAGTCGATGTTTTGCGGCTTACCTCGTTCGATCGTCGGCACCATAAATTTCTTCGCTCCCTTCCGCCTCGGCTGTCCTTAACGAGATCGTCGTCGATTGTCCATCAGCGGTCGGGCGTCGGGACACGTTGCACACACGATCAACGGTACCGGTAGCAGTAGAAAGAGCAATTTGCATTAAACCGTCAATCCGACGTGTTCCTCGTTCGTTTCGCTCGATCACACCGATTCCATCGCCACGGCGGACGTAAATCTTCGTTCGTAAATCTTTCACTCTCGCTTCACGATCGACTGTCGCGGTACGGCCACTTTGATCCTCGTTCGTTGCGACTTTGGCGCGAGGGGAGGGAAATGGACGTTCACCCTCGTTTCTCGTACTTTCCTCCTTTCCAACGTCTTTTCCAACCACTAGGCTTTTACATTTGGCGGCGACAACGCGTCCAAACTTCTCCAACTGGAAGTTCGATCGTTGCCGATTCGGAAAAAAAAGTGCCGAAAAGAAAAAAAGTATCCCCAGCGTTGGTGTCCACCGCACGAGAAAGTATCTCGCCTCTCTTTCGCCGCTTTCCTTTTTTTTTTTTGCTCTTCGCCTCCTCCGCCGAGGAGAGATTAGTTTTCCCTCCGGACGATTCAATCGCGAGGAAGAAAAAAAGAAATACGACGGAGGCGTTCGAGGCACGACGCGTGTTCTCCGCTCGGTGCTGCGGGACGAGATTGTCGAGCGGCTCCGGTAAGGGAAAAAGTTTTTCCGTCAAGTTTCGCGAAGCGGCGACGACGGTGGTGGTGTTGGGGAGGGGTTGGCTCGCCTCCGGCTCGTAGAGGGGTGTGCAGCCAGCACGTGACACTTTTTATCGGGGAATCACACGTGTCACGCGAGATTATTGGCCTTTGTGAGCGCCTTGACAAATGGTCCACCGCATATGGCGCGTCGCGCACGACTGAGGCCAGATTTCGCTTCCACCATCCTCTCCCTCTGATCTACCCCCACCAGGCTCTCGGGGACTCCATCCTCTTCCTCGGCCCTCGCCGTTTCCCTGAGTGTCGTCGTTGCAACACGCAGACTCCGTTACGACGATGCTTTTCTCCCCGCGAGACAGGCTCTTTGCTCCGGTCAGGTGCTCCTCTTTTTACGTTCCCGATCAAAGCAACGCGAGAAAGCATCTACGGGCCGGGCTTTCTCGTTGTAACCACGAGCACGCTAACTGTATTCTCGAAACTATCGCTACCGCCGTCCGACAGACCAGTTTTTTTCCCAAGAAAGACGTTCGTTCCTTCGTTTCCTCGTGAATCGAGGCAACGAGCTCGTTTTCCCGACACTTTCCCGCCACTTTCCCCCTTTCACCGCCGTTTCGCGAACAATCGCGCGACAGATATGTTTTCTTTTCTCTTGCTTCGGTAGGCGCATCAACGAGCCGAGTATCGTCGTTTCCAAGGGCTTGGCATCCCGGTCTAATCATTACACAGCCACAGGGCTGTGTATCATCTTCCCCAGTGTGTCCCCTTCTCTCTCGTTTCTCGAGAGACGACGAAGCGTGCTCTTGCATTGTCCCGGCAAAGAGGGAAGTATCTTTGGGGTCACGGTGAATCGGACGAGCTTCAGTGACGTTTCTCTTCTTGCAGCAACGAACGCTCTCGGCGAATGAAACGAGCGAACGAGCGTTCGCGCCGGTAACGGAACGAAAATAGGCGGGTCCAGGGAATTTTTCAAAGGCTAAAACCAGTGTTCGGCGCGCGTCCACGTTTCAAATTACCTGTTTCGTCAGCGAGTCCGCTATCGCGGCTGTTTTTCACCACTTTGAAAGTACGTGCGCACTCGGACGTGTGATAAATACCGGTCCCGCGGGTATTACAAATCAGATAGCATTCTACGTTCGGTACATATTTTTTTCCCTTTCCTTCTTTTTTTCTTTTTTTGTTCCCTCTCGCCTCGTTCTCTGTTCCCGCATGTTCCCCGGGACTGTTCGACGGATAAATGTACACATGCGTCGTTGATGTTTATAACGACGTTCCCGAAAAGTGACGAAATCGAAAAGTTCGACGAACGCGAACGCGTGGTCGAAACATCGAGAGACAGAGAGAGAGAGAATCGAATGGATTCTTCGTGACGCGATCTCTCTTGGTCTTTGATCAGGTGTGTCTCTTTATGACGGCGATCAAAGGCGAAGGAATCTGTCTATAAGCCGGCTCTCTCATTGTAAAGGAGACAAGCCGATGTTCTCTCGGCCAGCGTCCAGAGCCTTCTCTCCAGGCCAGTTATAAATTAGCCGAGTTTTATTGTGCCGTATGTTCCTGTCACGCCTTATACAGGAAACTTCATTTCTTTCCCGCTGAACGTTTAATAGATAAGCAACCGGTAAAAACATCTCGGTGTCGCTATTCAAGGGAGGTTCGTTTATTGATTCCGCTGCCAGCCAAGAGTGATTCGTTTCCCCTTGTTCCCCACGATTAAGCGTTATCTTCTCACCTTTACGATCTGATCGCTCGCTTGGGGGAAAGAGCAAGTCCCTTTTCACGTGTGCGATACATCGTAGATTGTGAAACATCGTAGATCAGCGTTTGACCGTTGAACTTTCTTCCTTTTCGATAAGTTACACTTTTATATTATATTATATTATATTATATTATATTATATTATATTATATTATATTATATTATATTATATTATATTATATTATATATTAATATATAATATATAATATATTATATTATACATTTACACTTTTATATTATATTTTCATATTATATTTAAACTTATTATTTAACTTGAATTTCATTACAATTGCGTAAATATTACTTATACATAAGTTTATTTCTACAGCACATGTAACTCTGAATTATTACAGACAATTGTAATTATTTGCACACGTCCTGCATTGTCCTCTCACTACTCGCGTGAAAAATTTATTCATTTGTACAAGGAAAAGGAAAGGAGAACAAATCAACTCGAATCGTTCCGATTCGCTCCTTTGTCTCGGATCATCGAATGAAAATTCCGGGCAAATTTCCAGCGATTCCCGGGCTATTTCTCGTCGCTCCATTTCTGGAATGAAACAGCCAGCTGGATGTAAAGCAGTTGGACAAAAAGATTCTCTACAGTTGGCGTCGGCGTTGGGCGAAACAAGAATTACAGACGCGCGCCGTAGCGCGTTCCGCTATCAACCGAAATGAAAAGCGTCTCCAACTAGTGGGACGCGATAAGATCTACAAATTTCATACAGCCAACTCCCGGCGTCCCGTCGGAGTGGAATAGTGTTCCCTCTCTCGTGTCGAGAGATATCTTTTCCGAAAATTTACCGTGCTTGTTTAGCCCGAATTAACGAGTACAATGGCGCCTTTCGAGATTGCCGCTGTCACGAGTTTCGTTTGTGACATCCTTGGAGTGTATTAGCCCGACTCACGCGTCCCGCAGGAGCAGTTTTCCTGCAAGTTTCATCCAAGTTCGGATCCAGTTATACCCTTTCTCTCTCGTCTGTCCGATAGAAGGCCCCAGGTACCGGGGAGTACGGTCTGAACGACCAGGCAAACCTCACGGTATCGCGTCCCCCTTGCGATTATCCTTCTACACGGGGAGTTATCGTGTTGCACCTGTTTCGACGACTTCACAATTAGGGAACGTCGCTTGAAATTTTCCGCCGACGCTTGTTGCTAATAGACGAGTCAGGAACGAACGAAGCAAGAACGCGTTGGATGAAATTGCCGTGCTTTTTCGATAATTTCACCCTGGTTAAAAGAGATAAAATTACCTTTGCGCAAGCGGACTGCGAGTGTTTTTTTTTTTTTTTTTTTTTTTACGCGAGTTTATAGAAAATTTAAAAACCTTGAAAAATTGCATCGGAACGTAGGAAACATTTCAAAGAGTAACGATTTCCGTGATATTCGACACGTAAAGGAATTCTCTTTTACGCGTGCGCTTTTTAATCAGATTTTCAAGAATATGAATTATTGCATGAAAAATTCTGCAAGCTAATTGCAAGGCGATAGAGAACGAGCGGGAGGAACGAGAATTTTTATGGAACGAGTTCGTTATCTTTTATTAATTAATGTCTGACGTGCATAAGGTTCGTGTCAGTACAGGGGACGTTATATATGGATCGTTCGGCTTACAACTAGCCACTAATATCTTACCCGGCAGTTTTGTACGAATGCCAAAACGAAGATGCATAGAAGCGTGTGCCACTAACTGGAACGGATGAGTGATGAGAATAAATATATCTCTAAAATTACGGCCACGAGAGAATATGCAACATCGTAGTTGAACTGATCTTGCAGTTCAGGCTTTGGTCTCTTCAACTTTACTTGTCGCATCGTATAAGCTCTCGTATTGTTCGAATTTTATACGAATGTCTCTGAATTTAAATTCAAACTCGCTTTTTTTTACAATAAAACGGGATAAAGCACGAATATTATTCTTGACACTTTTGACACATTTCATCTCTTATACCAGCATTATTGCAAGAAATAGAAAAGTGTTACGAAACATGAATATCACTTTTAAGACTCTTTACGTTACACGTTTTGACACTTTAAGTTTGATCTTCAATCCTCCGTTAAGCGATTGTGACGTCTTTATTTGACGTCTTAAAATAACTGAAATGCTCGAGAGGAAAGCAAAGGTATTAGAGCGTGCCGTTTCAAATATTAAACACGATTCGTACATCACCAAAAGGAGTAAAACGTACCGACGCGAAGTAATCGTCGAAAATCTACAACACCCGCCCGATGCAATAGCGTTTGCCTGCCGAAAACGCAACAACCCGTGCATCCAAGATGTCTATAATACCCAACGAAGCTAAATGTAGTACGATTATCTTCCGGCGTTGGTTCGACCGGTGTTTGTAAACGCGGTTGCTACGCTAAACGTTCCCGCGATACATCAAGCCGCTCTATATATAAAGCTTTTAAGCCCGGATTCTGTGCCTCCTCGTATAATTAGGGCTTCTAAGTGTTGAACGTAGGTGCCGGCACATATACCACCCAAGATACGATCTATAGGCTGTCACGAAGATCGTTTCCACAGATTATTCGGACTCACTCGGTGAGTCCGCGCCGTTAATAAGGAGCCCCTGTCCTTTATTCACCGGCGTGCAGCACGTGAACGCGATCGGTTCCCTTCCGCGCGATCATTCACGCCGGATCAGATTCCTCGAGATCGTCGATCCGATCCCCATGGCCACGGTTCGATCCCTCCGGCCAAGCCAGCTGCATTTTCCGCTTGGCCAGCTAAACCGGAAACCTGTGGAAACGACGATCTCGACCACGCGTTACAACATATCATATCGTGGACGGGAAGACGCGAATTCGCGGTCTTTCAGTTTTCAACTGTTGCGAACGGGAGACGAGAATCCATCCTCGTTTTTCGCGTTAACAACGTCGCGGACGGGGAACGTTATTTTGCGTTGTAGGGGACACGATCCAGGCAACGTTATATATAATTTATATTATATTATATAATATTATATATAATATATTATAATTTATATTATATTATATAATATTATATATAATATATTATAATTTATATTATATTATATAATATTATATATAATATATAATTATATATTATAATGTTATACAAGTTTTCAAGAAGTAGGGAAATTGTTTCCTAACGTATCACACCAAGAAACGTTCATTTTATTTAATAAAACACTTCTAAAATGAAAAATAATTAGTAATTTTAATTATTAATAAAATAATACACTTTTAATTCATTCAATTTAATTAAATAATTCAAAAAACACGAGAAAACACAGGTTATATGTTTATCAGAGCATGCCGTCCTCAATGCGTTAATATAAATATAAAATAAATAATAGTTGAAATCTAAAATACATAATCAATAGATTCTTAAATATTACTATGAAAAATATATAGTAATATTTAAGAATATTTTATCAATGTGAATTACAGATGTGCATATATGCATTGTACAAAGTTTCCCTAATATAATTTATATTACATAATATTATATTATATATAATATATTATAATTTATATTATATTATATAATATTATATATAATATATAATTATACATTACAGTGTTATATAATTTTTCAAGAAGTAGGGAAATTATTTCCTAACGTATCACACCAAGAAACGTTACTAGAGGTATTTTCATTTTATTTAATAAAATACTCCTAAATTGAAAAATAACTAATAATTTTAATTATTAATAAAATAATACTCTTCGATAATACTCTTTAATATACTAATCGTATATTAAATAATTCAAAAAGACGAGAAAATATGGGCTATATATTTATCGGAGCATGCCGTCCTCAATGCGTTAATATAAATATAAAGTAAACAATAGTTAAAATCTAAAATACATAATAAATAGATTCTTACTAATATTACTATGAAAAATACATAGTAGTAATATTTAAGAATATTTTATATCAATGTGAATTAAAGAAGCGCACACATGCATTGTTACAAAGTTCCCTTGTTGCTCCAAAAATGTTTTCCTGAGAGCAGGTTGGGCGCGTTAAGTGCGGTACGCAATGTGTAATAAAGCGAAACAAGTCCCTGTTGCAGCATATTACGATACACTCGTTCGAGACTTTCATCTCGAAGACACCGAAAAACGAGCCGACTATACCTCGCATCGGTGCATTTTTCCAACGGCAGCGTGCCAGAAAAGTTGTTCACGCGAAAATTGTTTCCTCACGCTGGTTGGTCGGTCGGTTTCGTTCGCGATTCACGAATTGGGACGACGCTCGCGATACGGAACGTGTCGCTGGGAATGTCGCGAAAGTTTCATCCGGGAGCCGGGGAGGGAATGAAGTTTATTTGTGCGTCACGCGTTTATTTCGCCGCGCCGCGAAGGAGAAGTTTCGGGCACGGCCATATGATAAGAGTTTGGATTGTTCTAAGACGATTTCGAGAGGTAAAGTTCCCGCAGTGGAAGCGGCAAAGTCCGGGGCGAAGTATATCAACGAGTCCGACTTCATCCTCACGCTGATTTACGAGAGACGTGTTTGGAAAAATCAAGGCGCAGGTAAATACTTAGGACGAGTCGCGAGATAAGTACTTGAAGCGAGTGTCAAAAGTGAATATACAATTGTATAGAAATTTCCTATCGTGTCAGGATCTGGATATAACGAAGAATTAATAATTATCATATCACATCGTACTAAAGTTTAATTAGAATTAATACTATTCATACAAAAAATTAATTAACTTGGACTGTTCTGTAACAACCAATCTTTTGCAATATCCTTAAATCTCGATCTTGTGAGAAGACTTTGTGAACTCGGCAATTGTTAAATTCAATTTCAAGGTATCTAAGCATCCGAATTTAGACATAGTGTTTGTAATACTGTAAATAAAAGTTGAGAATTTTTACAAAATTCTCAAACTTCGAGAAACTATCATGCTGATCCAAACATGGAGATAAAAATTTTGATAGTATTTGCAAGATTCCTTGCACCTAGTTCTCTACAAATATTGTATTCCATAAATATTATATATTTATACCATAAATGTCAATTCCATAAATATTATATACAGACCTCATTTTTGCGAAACATATATATATATTCTTGTTGTATGTAGAAATTTTCACTCGTTGTTCGAGCGGACGAATCTTAAACGGAATGTAACGTTTTGCATTGTACGGTGGTTTTTATGAGTTCGTTAGCGCTCGTTATTTTACCGTGACAGGCGATTCTATTGAGATTTTCTCTCGCTGACGTCACAAAGGCTGGATGGAAATGTAACGAGTAGATAGAAGCGTATAGCATACTTTTTTGGGAGGGGGAGAAACAAATTCAGTCGGACCGGTTGAAACGCTGCCAGTGTGTTTTTCAATCTATTAATAGTCGCTTCCCAGTTTTGTTCAAAACATTTTCCTTGTAACAACGATGCAAGTGGCTTTTATTTTCACAGCTGAAAAGGAGTGCGTATTTTTTTGTACGTCCGAGAGAAGCGTCGAGATTTGTCAAAGGTAAATAAGTATTTTTGGTGGTTTTTTTAAAAGTATCACCGCGTGTGAATGTAAGATAAACATGAAAATCAAAATGATGGCCGAATTTTTCGAAATAGAATGAAACGATATTTGATACTTGTATAGTTATTTCAAGCAGTCGTGCGAGAAATTTTATCGAAACGATGATTACCTGTTTGTGTATTTAAATTCTAAAGATCTAAAGATTCTAAAATAATCTGTAAATATGAAGTCAAGAAATGAAAGAACGTTATTTATTATTATCCCAGTACACACGAAACGTTCAAATTCAACGATTTTCAATGCTGAAACGAAACCTGTCTATACATCCCAGACAATGAGAGCTACGCACCGATAGCAATTAACATACACAGATAACGTTCGATTAAAGCGTAACGTAGCATAAATATATTATATATGTACGTGCGATACGATACAATACAACAGTTGCAGCTGACCGAATTTCAATCTCGTTTATCGGAGAATATCTCGAATTGCTCGCGGAAGATCAGATATTAATCTACGAGAGATTTCATCGGTTACATTGCCAGAAATTTTCGAATTTCAATCAATTAGATAACATCTCGAATCTTGCCCTCCCGTTCGTACAATTTGTCCCGTCCAAAGCTAAAAAGGCAACACTTTATCATCATTTTTACATCTCCAAGGGATCATGAATATAACGTTTTAAGCCGGAAAGGAAATTTGAAACGAAACACCGACGAACCACGAGTCCTGTCGCAAGTGTATGACTCGACGTTACAAGACGGAAGATTAAATAGCGAAGAGGGCGCACTGTTTCGAAAGACGAATCACATTAATAAAGTTACGAAGCGTCAAAGCGAATCCGACAGACTAATTCAATCGCAAGTAAAATTCCCAAAGCGGTAATATCGATAGAGGGTGGGCGTGTATACTATAGAGATCCCAGGACACCAGGTATTAAAATCCAACTCGTTCCTCCGTCGTGGCTGGAACGTTCCACATTGCGACCGGCGGTTTAAAACGAGGTAAGTGCTTCTCCAACAACGAATTTATCTTACTTCCGCGAAAGAGAAAGAGATAAAAGAGAGAGAGAGAGAGAGAAAGATATAGAGACGAAGTCACAGTGGTTTATACCGCGATTCAACGACATAAAATTGAGGTACGCGGCTCGCAATAAATAGTGACCCGAGGCAAGCCAAACCAGACGTCGATTTACAGTGGTTGTACGCTTGCGTGTCGAATAAAATAAAGGATCTGCAACAACCTCGGGCCAACGTGCAACGATTTCCAGCTGGAAAACATTTCAGTTTCGAGCCTGCCCTTTTATGATTCGCGCACAAGCTACCCGGATTGCTACCGGCGCGGCGCGAGAAACTTTTACACACCGCTACACACCATCAGATACACAAAGTATGTACAGATCTATGTATCTGTTGCGCTGTATTTCGTTTTCGCGATTACCGCCGGAGTTTTTCACTCCTGATGACGGAACGATTAGCCGAATCGATTAGGGGAGGAGAAGGGGGTGGGGGGGTGGTTTCGTATCCGGGGAACGCGGAAATTTCTTTGTTCGTTTTTCAGTCGGAATGATCCGAAAGTTTAATTCGTAACGGCATCGGGACGGCCACTCCCAGGGGGAGGGAAAGCGGGGATCCGGGAAACAAACTAAAAAGGTATTAATTGAGAGCGGCGAGCGAGGGAAACGGGGTGAAAATCGCTGCGGCAAAACTTCGCTCGAGCACCGATATTGCGAATTCACCGGAACGAGCCGGTGTTTTTTTTTTTTTTTTTTTTTTCCCCCGGTGCTGTTAATTGCCAAGAATTAGAACTCCTCGAAACATTGCGCGACTTTTCCCGCCGGGAACGCTTGATAACTGGATTAAAGCTCTCGATTCTCGACTCAGGAACATGAAAAGACACCGGCGACTCGAAATCGGAAAGCGTCGTGAGTTTGTATTTCTCCTTTTTCTTTTTTTTTTTTTTTCGTTTCATTCTCAATGCGCCTCTCCATTATCCCCGGCTCGGTTTGTTAAGAACGGACACGCGTAAATCAAGAAAATACCGCTGCCTGTATTTTTCGACCGCTGTTCAGACCGCGTCGTAAATACATCCATTCGAACAATCCCCCGTTTCCAAAATGTCAAGTCAAAACATCCTGAAATTTATAGAGAGAAATCATTCACCAAGTTTGGAGGGGAGGGGAAGAGACCGAGGAAATAACGCGAAATCCCGAGTAACGCCATTCGCGAGCGTTTTTTTTTTTCTTTTTTTTTTTTTTTCATCGAATCGTCGTGTCTCGGCTACAAAGCGCCGGCTGCGCGAAATGAGAGATTCCATCGGCGCGTTTCTAAAAGGTAGGAGATATTTATCGCAACAGGTATGTATGTATGTATACCAGATGAAAAAAAAGTTGCACGAGGCGACGATTCAATTTCACCCCCACGATCGAAGCTCAAAACTCGCGGGCTTAATGGCGACACGCGTGTGATATACGATTGCCTCGAAGCACGAAACTAGCAAGCATCCTTCGAGGAGCATTGTGCTAGAAGAATAGACGTTCGCCCCCTCTGGGATTCTTGGTCCCTCTTGTAAGTCGCTTCATAGTCCTCCAATAAAAAGAACATTAATCACGATGGCGGTAATGACAGGAATGGTATCCTATTCAAAAAATCATTTGTCAACTTTCCAGGAATTCCACGCGATCGTGTTACCCATATATTCGACAGCGTGTGTATAGCACGTACAATACCGTCGTTGATAACGGGAGCGAATAATCGGTTCGTTAGCAGATTGGAAATGACTCGTGGAAAGCGATAGTTCATCCTGGAAAATCCGGAACGGTGATTTACCCGGAACCTTTGTGCCGCTCTTCTTGAAACGACGAGAGCCACGGGGGGTTAATCGACCACAACGAGCGACGGGTCGTCTATGAAGCGTTGCACGATAATAAAAGGACAGTCTCACGCAGCGGTGTCGACAATAGTGACATGTAATGGTGTCCCAAGTCCTGAGAATATCCGAAACATTTATTTTTCCCCCGATATATACACGAGGATTATCCTCAGTGTGTACCAGCATGGTCCTCGGAGACGCTACAATGGCTATTTGATTATGATAGGCGCTTCGTGATCGAACTTGCGCGGGCTGCAACGATTACACATGTACGTGAAACGATTACAAGAAGCCATTAAGCCAATGATTTCGATCCCCCACGACGATCGTTAACCTAAGTGATTTTTACGAGTTCGTCAAGTTACGATTGCGCTTCACGCGAATATTTAATTTCTTTCGTTTTACTTGTTCGAGCGATAGAGAGAGAGAGAGAGAGAGTTAAAGATACAATTTCTATTAATATTTTAACTTTAGACGACGAAACTCGTTGTACACTGGCTTGGCAGAATAAAAATTCACGTGAAGTCGCGTGTGAACTATCTATCGCACGTTGTGTGTATAAATTTATCAGAATCCACTCGACATTTTATCAAACTTCCTTGAAGCAACAGCCTGGGTTAATTAATCGCGTTCGTCGAATAAAGAAAATCAACAAGCGGATACTCGCTTTCAATTCGCGGCGTATGAGTTCGGCAGACTTCACGTCAAACGGTGAAGATCAATAGACGTGTCTTTCGCCGAAAAAACCTACCGTATCAAAATTTTTCATCGTGCCAAGTCGCGCGAGTAATTATAAATACCAGCGTCGCGTGAAATTTGAAGAATTTCCCAGCGAGCTCTCTATTTTTACGAATCCGCGCGGTCCCGGTGAAACGCGAGGAACGGTGTTTACACAAAATCGACGAGGAAACGAGAACACGCGCGATATTATCGCGCAAGTAAATGAAATGAAAATAACGCTCCAACGATCTGGCTTTTCGCGGTGAGAGCGAAAGGAGGGCGCGATATATATTTCACTGATCATCACGTTCCCGTTTGGTGGAACGAAAATATCGACTGGTGCCCGAGACAGGGCTCGCTTCCGAAGCGTTCGGCCATCGTTTCGGCGAAAATGCCATCGGTAGGCCTAATAAAGCGCATTGTCCCGTTGTTGCCGGCCTACATGCGCGATAAAATGTGAACCATTAGGGGCTTGTAAAGTGTTGACGCAAGGGTTGGAGCCAGCGTGTAACCAGGGTACAGAGAGCGTACCACGAGTTACATCGTTGGCCTATGCGGAACTTAAGGGTTGCATAACCCGTAACAGTCGCGTTCTGTCTCGAAACCGAGAGGGTTCATCGGACCCTACAAAATTCTAACGGTAATAAATTATATTCGAGGCACGCACCAGTCCTAAGGGTGAGCACCACGTGTGCTGCACCAAATGGTACTTTCATTGCACTTGCCTCACGGCTTTTGCATTCTGCCGAGGCACACCGACCCCGCCGTGAATTTATCGTTCTTCTTTCCAGCAACTTTTTGAAACGGCGAAACACACGAACGCGACGCGACGCCCCCCTCTGTGTGTTGTTCCTCTTCTTCTGTTCGACGCAGAACCGACTAGATTACAGAGCCCGTGAACCCACACAGGGGCTCCCGATTCTCTTCGGTCTCTCGTATCATTGGCACGCGCCGCGATTTATTCGAGATTAAAGGCCGATTTTCAATACCACCCCCGTGAGCGCCTCTCGCTCACGAGGCAACGACGGTAACAATCTCGCGGCGCGCGTCGAGAGACCCGTGACCGATCGGCTTTCAACGCGACGGTGAAGTTGAATTTTATTTCAGAAGCGGCGCGGCCGATCGAGGATACTTTATCGAGTCTGTTTGCACGGGGAACACGGGCGTGCCGGCGGTTGATTTGCAAAACGCGATTGATTGGAAGCTGGCTGCATCGTTAAAATATTTGCTCGGTCGCCGCATCTCCGATGCTGAAAAAAACGTCGCTTTGATGTTATTGATGCAAATGAACGGGACCGCCTCTTTCTTTTAATTAAAGTAATGCGACGGAAGCGGCTCGGCCGACTGAAGTAGCTACGCGGCAACGTTCGAAACGTTCTGGCAACTTCAAACGTTGTCAAACGTTTTGTCGGATGCTCTCGCGATGTCGCTTTCACTCTTCGTTCACGACAATTGGAAACTTGGCTCGATCATTCCGGGGCAATAGAAACAGAAGGCACGTGAAATAAAAATAAACATCGGAGAGACGATTCGACGTTGTCGTATTCTTTGAGAGAGAATTCAGTTTTTAGAAATTTCATAGAATTTTCATAGTCTGTGCTTCTTAAAAGCACGATATTTAACTGTACACTTTAATCTTCAAATTGTAGCAGTGGCTACAAAAAGTATTGGCACGCCATTACATTTATTACTTCATCCCCGTGCTAATTAATTACCTCCAAGTGTATTAAGTTTCGTCGGTATCGGTATCACTTTTATACGACTGCCAAAAATTTAGTACTACGAGCAACAAATAAAAAGCTCTCCCGATACTTTTCTTGCCAACGCATCAACAAGATTTCCGAATACGTCGAAATTAAAAATCTCGTGCAATGTAAAACAGATCGTGAGATAATATTTAATAGCACAAGTAACAAACAAGAAGCTGTTCTCCCGATACTTTTCTCACCAACACAACAACAAGATTTCCGAATACGTCGAAACTAAAAATCTCATGCAATTTAAAACAGATCGTAAGATAATATTTAATAGCACAAGTAACAAACGAGAAACTGCTCTCCCGATAGTTTTCTTGCCAACACATCAACAAGATTTTCGAATACGTCGAAACTGAAAATCTCGTGCAATGTAAAACGGATCGTGAGATAATATTTAATAGCACAAGTAACAAACGAGAAACTGCTCTCCTGATAGTTTTCTTGCCAACGCATCAACAAGATTTCCGAATACGAGATAATATTTAATAGTACTGTTGGATGACCAACCCGGACAATATTGAATTTATGTAAATACTGACAATGAGCTAGCAACAGTCCACATAAAAATGGACTGTGAATAGTTAGTCATAAGGGCAAGATCCAGTAATTGGTCATTTATACTCTCCTTCCACTTGACGATGATAACCAAATATATATAAGGATATGAAACATTCATCATATTCTAAGCATTCTAAATCATTGTAAATCATTCTATATCGTTCTATTTCATAAACGACAGCGACTTTAAGGGAATAAACTCTTCTAAATTATGAGCGTGTCGACTCCATTACACGGAATCCAACAGTACAAGTAACAAACGAGAAACTTTTCTCGCCAACACGTAATTTAAGCATCAACAAGATCTACCAATATACCTGAAAAATCTCGCTCAATTTAAAACAATTCGCAAGATAATTGGGACACGCGAGGTAAAAAATTCTGCTTATATTCTGTGATTAATCATGGGTTAGGATGTCCATCGCCTACCAGCTCAAAGACCAGCGGACTGCAGACCAGGTCGGCGCATAAATTAAAATAAAATGCGACAAGGCCGCGGAATTTTCGGTCGGTGGCCGGGCGTAACGATGCCGGCGTCGTAATTTTCGCTCGTCCACAAAACGTGGATATGTCATTCATTGTGGTTCGTCGAGCAGGACACACTTCACTGGCTCGGCTGTTACCTCGTTCAAACCACCCGCGCCTAGTTTATTTATACGCGCGCGTATACGTTATCGTTAAAGTGTGAAATGATGTATCTTCGCTGACAGCTTCCGTCCCCTCGTTCCCACGCGCGCGCGCGCGCGTGCGCTCACGAGCACCGATACACCCTCGTACACCCTTGGAACAGCGTGCTTTTCGCGCGCGGACCGCCGTTTCGCCTGATAATTGGGTTACGCGCGAAAAGCATTACCCCCCTCGATCGAGGGAGCGATCTTTCTGGCACCGATGATAGGAGAGACAGACGACCTAGCCAACTTTTCAGCTGTTGCCGATGCACCATGGCAAAAAAAAAAAA
>NW_025110692.1:0-15043 GCF_011392965.1 Frieseomelitta varia
CGAGTAGGTATCACTGGATGAAATTTGAGATTTGGTATCAGGAGAACATGAGATTCGAGAAGGTGGCACGCCAGAATTCTAGAGACCGGGGTGCTCCTGATACTTCAAATACTCAAAAAATATTTTAGCGCGAATATTCCGTAATCGAGTAGGTATCACTGGATGAAATTTGAGATTTGGTATCAGGAGAACATGAGATTCGAGAAGGTGGCACGCCAGAATTCTAGAGACAGCGGTGCTCCTGATACTTCAAATATTCAAAAAATTTTTAAGCGCGAATATTCCGCAAACGAGTAGGTATCATTGGATGAAATTTGAGATGTGGTATCAGGAGAACGTGAGATTCGAGAAGGGGGCAGGCCAGAATTCTAGAGGCAGCTGTGCTCCTGATACTTCAAATATTCAAAAAATCTTTAAGCGCGAATATTCCGCAAACGAGTAGGTATCACTGGATGAAATATGAGATGTGGTATCAGGAGAACATGAGATTCGAGAAGATGGCACGCCAGAATTCTAGCGACAGCTGTGCTCCTGATACTTCAAATATTCAA
Organism: Frieseomelitta varia; assembly: GCF_011392965.1. Taxonomy (NCBI): domain Eukaryota; kingdom Metazoa; phylum Arthropoda; class Insecta; order Hymenoptera; family Apidae; genus Frieseomelitta; species Frieseomelitta varia. The sequence goes on from NW_025110692.1 coordinate 552, forward strand.
AAAATTTTTAAGCGCGAATATTCCGTAAACGAGTAGGTATCACTGGATGAAATTTGAGATTTGGTATCAGGAGAACATGAGATTCGAGAAGGTGGCACGCCAGAATTCTAGAGACAGGGGTGCTCCTGATACTTCAAATGCTCAAAAAATTTTTCAGCGCGAATATTCTGTATGCGAGTAGGTATCACTTGATGAGATCTGAGATGTGGTATCAAGAGAACATGAGATTCGTGAAGGTGGCACGCCAGAATTCTAGAGACAGTTGTGCTCCTGATACATCAAATATACAAAAAATTTTTAAACGCGAATATTCCGTAATCGAGTAGGTATCACTGGATGAAATTTGAGATTTGGTATCAGGAGAACATGAGATTCGAGAAGGTGGCACGCCAGAATTCTAGAGACAGCTGTGCTCCTGATACTTCAAAATATTCAAAAAATATTTAAGCGCGAATATTCCGCAAACGCGTAGGTATCACTGGATGAAATTTGAGATGTGGTATCAGGAGAACATGAGTTTCGAGAAGGTGGCACTCCAGAATTCTAGAGACAGCTGTGCCTCTGATACTTCAAATATTCAAAAAATTTTTAAGCGCGAATATTCCGTAAGCTAGTACGTATCACTGGATGAAAATTAAGATTTGGTATCAGGAGAACATGAAATTCGAGATGGTGGCACGCCAGAATTCTAGAGACAGCTGTGCTCCTGATACTTCAAATATTCAAAAAATTTTTAAGCGCGTATATTCCGTAAGCGAGTAGGTATCACTGGATGAAATTTGAGATTTGGTATCAGGAGAAAATGAGATTCGAGAAGGTGGCACGCCAGAATTCTAGAGACAGGGGTGCTCCTGATACTTCAAATATTCAAAAAATATTTAAGCGCGAATATTCCGCAAACGAGTAGGTATCACTGGATGAAATATGAGATGTGGTATCAGGAGAACATGAGATTCGAGAAGGTGGCACGCTAGAATTCTAGCGACAGCTGTGCTCCTGATACTTCAAATATTCAAAAAATTTTTAAGCGCGAATATTCCGTAAACGAGTAGGTATCACTGGATGAAATTTGAGGTTTGGTATCAGGAGAACATGAGATTCGAGAAGGTGGCACACCAGAATTCTAGAGACAGGGGTGCTCCTGATACTTCAAATATTCAAAAAATTTTTAAGCGCGAATGTTCCGCAAACGAGTAGGTATCACTGAATGAAATTTGAGATGTGGTATCAGGAGAACATGAGATTCGAGAAGGTGGCACGCCAGAATTCTAGAGACAGCTGTGCTCCTGATACATCAAATATTCAAAAAATTTTTAAGCGCGAATATTCCGTAAACGAGTAGGTATCACTGCATGAAATTTGAGATTTGGTATCAGGAGAATATGAGATTCGAGAAGGTGGCACGCCAGAATTCTAGAGACAGGGGTGCTCCTGATACTTCAAATATTCAAAAAATTTTTAAGCGCGAATATTCCGCAAACGAGTAGGTATCACTGGATGAAATTTGAGATGTTGTATCAGGAGAACATGAGATTCGAGAAGGTGGCATTCCAGAATTCTAGAGACAGCTGTGCTCCTGATACTTGAAATATTCAAAAAATTTTTAAGCGCGAATATTCCGCAAACGAGTAGGCATCACTTGATGAAATTTGAGATATGGTATCAGGAGAACATGAGATTCGAGAAGGTGGCACGCCAGAATTCTAGAGACAGCTGTGCTCCTGATACTTCATATATTTAAAAAATTTTTAAGCTCGAATATTCTGTAAGCGTGTAGGTATCACTTGATGAAAGTTGAGATTTGGTATCAGGAGAACATGAGATTCGAGAAGGTGGCAAGCCAGAATTCTAGAGACAGCTGTGCTCCTGATACTTCAGATGTTCAAAAAATTTTTAGGCGCGAATATTCTGTAAGCGAGTAGGTATCACTTGATGAAATTTGGGATTCGGTATCAAGAGAACATGAGATTCGAGAAGGTGGCACGCCAGAATTCCAGAGGCAGCTGTGCTCCTGATACGTCAAATATTCAAAAAAATTTAAGCGCGAATATTCTGTAGGCAAGTAGATATCACTTGATGGAATTTGAGAATTTGTAACAGGAGAATATGAGATTCGAGGAGGTGGCACGCCGGAATTCTAGTGACAGCTGTGCTCCTCGTTATCCAAAGACTGGTCTTCAGCAGTTTGGAAATTCTAGCTTTTTCAATTTTGAAAATATTGAAATTTTCCCTTGTTTGCGAACATTGGTCTGTTTATTTGGTTTCCAATGTTTATTTACGTTTTTTTGATGTATACAAAACATTGTTTGGAATCAAAGCAATGTTTTAAATTGTGTGAAATTCCGATTGCAAGTGTACTTACCTATACTTACCATCACTTACCCAGCGTCCAGGAATTATCCACAAGTGTTTGAAATGATTTCATAATGGTTCACTTAAAACTAAGTTAACATACGAATACTTACCCAGAGTGAATTGTATACACGTGTTATGGATAAATAAACAACAGCAATTGAAATATGTACATATATATGTACAAGAAATTTTGAAATTTCACTCTGTTTGCTATCATTGGTCTCTTTATTTTGGTTTCTAATGTTCATCTACATTTCTCTGACTGTTTATTTTGGATTCAAATGTTCATTTACATTTTTTTTTGGTGTAATCACACTTTACTCTCATATCGCGAATATTTTGAAAGCAGGTATCACGTCATGAAATTTAAGAATTTATATCAGGAGAATATGAGATTCGAGGAGGTGGAAGGCCAGAATTCTAAAGAGAGCTGTGCTCGTGATACTTCATATATTAAAAAAATTTTTAAGCGCGAATATTCTGTAAGCAAGTAGGTATCACTTGATGAAATTTGAGATTTGGTATCAGGAGAACATGAGATTCAAGAAGGTGGCACGCCAGAATTCGAGAGACAGCTGTGCTCCTGATACTTCAAATATTCAAAAAATTTTTAAGCGCGAATATTCTGTACGCGAGTAGTATCACTTGATGAAATTTGAGATTTGGTATCAAGAGAACATGAGATTCGAGAAGGTTGCACGCCAGAAATCTAGAGCCAGCTGTGCTCCTGATACTTCAAATATACAAAAAAATTTAAGCGCGAATGTTCTGTAAGCAAGTAGGTATCACTTGGTGAAATTTGAGAATTTGTATCAGGAGAATATGAGATTCGAAGAGATGGCACGCCAGAAATCTAGAGCCAGCTGTGCTCTTGATACTTCAAATTTACAAAAAAATTTAAGCGCGAATATTCTGTAAGCAAGTAGGTATCGCTTTATGAAATTTGGGACTTTGTATCAGGAGAATATGAGATTCCAGGAGGTGGCACGTCAGAATTCTAGAGACAGCTGTGCTCCTGATGCTTCAAATATTCAAAAAATTTTTGAGCTCGAATATTCTGTAATCGAGTAGGTATCACTTGATGAAATTTGAGATTTGGTATCAGGAGAACATGAGATTCGAGGAGGTGGCACGCCCCACAGACAGCAGCGCTCTTGTAATTCAAACACTGTTCTCTGGCATTTTCGAAAATTGGCAGGCTCAATTTTGAAAATATTGAAATTTCGCTTTGTTTGCCAACATTGGTCTCTTTATTTTGGTTTCTAATGTTGATTTACATTTTTTTGATGTAAACACACTTTGTTTTCAAAATTTTCGAAAATTTGCAGTCGGATTTCCGAAAACTTTGAAATTTCGCTTTGTTTTCATACATTGGTTTGTTTGTTTTTGTTTCCAATGTTTATTTACATTTGTTTGTTCTAAAGCCATTTGTTTAGTGTATGCATATGTATATTATAACGCTTAATTACAACGGAGACTGATCTCGCGTTTTAATCAGCAAAATCAATTAGTAGGATCTCTAAGTCTTGTCAGTTCTTGTTTACAGGCGTTTGGGGAATCATGCGAAGTAGTTCAAGAGGTGATTCCTCACGAGAAAATAAGTCAGTTAAGTGTAGAATAAAATGTTCCCATCCGAGGCAATTTCTGACGAGACAAAGTCTATCTTCTTGATGAAACTTTAGATTGAGAACGCGTTACTCCACCATTCTCTCTGCTTTTCATGTTGTTCCACGTTTTGTTTCATTACACGGTAGGACATGTCCCTGTTAATTATTTTTTTCGTTCGTTAGATTTTTAATTTCGAACGGCAAGTTCAAATAACGAATTGACAAAAATTTATACTCGAATGCCAACTTTCGAACGAAGCCACGAAGTGAAAGCATTTTATTCTACATTTTCGATTTACCTTTTTATGAAAAAAGAAAAAAGGAAAGAAAGGAAATGTGTCACCTGCTCTGTTTCTCGCATTGTATACATTCGTTACATGTTACATTTACTGTATCGTATGCATTCGTTCACGTCTATACGTAGACTGGAAGAGATTGCAAGGTGCAAAAATGCACACGACATGCCTCTAACACGTGAAACGTCCAAACTTTATTACTGCATTAACCCCCCGTACTATCTGCTCATATTTTTATACTCCCTGCAATCTATTCGCCGAAGCACCCACCACGTATCGGTAATAAAGGCTCAACTTTTCGAGAGTCTCTCGAAACGTTGGCAGAGACCTGCCCCGAAAATGTCGTAAAATCGACGAAAACACCGGGAGAGAAGATCACCAAAAAAAAGAAAAAAAATCACGAGATCGTGTTAATTCGAAGAATCAGTCGTACGTAATTGAAACATTAAAAAGGAAAGGCAGAAGAGGAGAAGCGTCGACAATCGGGAGGGGGGAATAAAAAAAAAAAGAGAGAGAGAGCAACGGAAAAAAAAGAAGGAAAGGAAGAAGAATCCGATCGGGCGCAGAGGCGACACGCGGGATAGCTTTTTATTTAGTCGAGTCGATTTAAACTGGTCGAAGGGTCGAAGGTTCGATCGGTTTTTCTGCCCCCCCCCTCCCCCTCCCACCCCTTGAAACCGGCTGAAATCCCTGTCGTGACGCTATCGAGAATGGCCCGGGATTCAGGAATGGATTTCAATGGGGGCTGCTGCAACGCCGTGGCCAAACGCCACATCCCCTGGGTATCGCGTTTTGCGGATCCGCCTTAACGAACCGTGCAATCCAGTTTACCGTGCCGCGTGTAGTTAGGCGTGAACCCATCCGCCGAGGATCATTACGAGCGGCGACTAAAAAGTCGACTTTCTCCCTTTCTCTGGTCCTCTTGCCCCTTTTCAAGGACAAGTGGAAAATCCCGCTGTACATGCGAGTGGCTGAGAGATTGAACTGATCTCGCCCATTTCCTCCTGAGGGAGCTTTTCAACGTAATTCGTACTTCCCCTCTCTCTCTCTCTCTCTCGCTCTTTCTGCAAACGCATCCGCGTATGCACGGATGCGTTTGCGTACGCGCGCAGACGAAAGTTTGTTAGCGGGGGAATCTCGTTGATGTTTAATTGGCAGTCGGTAAGGTGAATACCGATAAACGATACAGATTTCGCGACTGATGCGATTCGAATTATTCGCGGTTATCCCGTTGCTGGTGTGTCTTAACGCTAGAATAACCATTCTTTAATATTTTATATATGTAATGTTATATGATAGAGTATTGTTTTTGTAATATATTAATAATAGAATATTTTATATTTATAAAATGTTAATAATAGAATACTTTGTATTTATAAAATGTTAATGATAGAATATTTTATATTTATAAAATGTTAATAATAGAATGTTTTATATTTATAAAATGTTAATAATAGAATATTTTATATTTATAAAATGTTAATAATAAAATATTATTTTTATAAAATATTATAATAATAGAATATTTTATATTTATAAAATGTTAATAATAGAATACTTTATATTTATAAAATGTTAATAATAGAATATTTTATATTTATAAAATATTAATAATAGAATATTATTTTTATAATATAAATATAAATATTAATAATAGAATATTTTATATTTATAAAATGTTAATAATAGAATACATTTGTAAAATATCAAAAATATGTCTTATTACCAGAATAACCAGCCTTTAATATTTTATACATATAGACGTAAATTCTATATATAGAGTTTATATGTAAAAATATCATTATCTTATATTTATAATATTTACATATAAATTCGTTTGTATGTAAATACATTTATAACTACATATAACAGTACATTTATATCTACATTTGGGATAACCCAAAAAGGAGGGGAAGAGAAGCTGGCGAATTATTGGTTTTTAATCTCCTTAAAGGCGAAGTCCGAAGGCACATTCTTTCGTTTTATTTCCATTCTCGGCCACTTCTCCGCTCCCGATCGAGCCGAAGCTTTTTAATTCTGCCGCGGCTATTGTGCCCCATGCTCGCGACGCAGTTGCTCTGTTGTTCGTAATTGTTCGTTCGATGAAAATTCGAGTAAAACCAGGTGGAAAAAATTCCTCGTGCCTTGTTGAGGCGCTCGGGAATATTATCGAAATCAATTTGCGAGATCGTTATGTACGTATGTACAATGTCGTTTAACGCCGGAACGGGCAAACCCACCGTTCGACGCGACGGATTTCAGATTTCCTTTGTTTGCCCGGATTGGAGTCGAGGGAAAAAGATGCGAAATATTTCGCATCGCCGAGATTAACGTCGACGTCTGAACTCAAACGGAAATACAAATCCATTTATTTCGATTGTTGCGATAATTTAATGCGACAATGTAATAACGTTTTTAATTATTGTGCGTCATGATTTATATGTGTTACATGTATCATAATTCACGTATATGTACATGTCATTTAAATTTAAATGGATTTACATGTATCATTTGCATATTATATTACATGTATCATATGTATCATATTGATATATAAAATTTATATTATATGTATTATATGTATCATATGTATGTTATATTATATGTAGATACCATAATTTACACGTAGATATAAATGTGTTCACATATCATTAAAATTTTAAAGAATTTACATGTAAATATACTATATAAAAAAAAAAATATATATATATATATATATATATATGTAAGGGAGTGATATTTTATATATAAATTTATATTTTTTATATATAATATATAATGTATAATATTAATTATTATACATATATTGTAATATTATATATAATATTAATTTATATATAATTTTTTTATATATAAATTCTATATATAGAATAATAATGTATAGAATGTATATATAAATAATAATTATGTATAGAATGTATATATAAAATTAGACTATATAGTATAATGTATAAAATATTATGTTATTCTATAGTATAATGTATAAAATATTAGGTTATTCTAGTATCAAGATACATTAACATTTTATATACAAATCCTGTATACAGAATAATAGAACAACAGTAGAATAGTAATATATAAAATTTATATGTAAAATATCAAAGACTGGTTATTCTAGTATTAAAACACATCTTTAACATTTTATATACAAATCCTATATACAGAATAATAGGACAACAGTAGAATAATAATATATAAAATTTATATGAAAAATATCAAAGACTGGTTATTCTAGTATTAAAACACATCTTTAACATTTTATATACAAATTCTATATACAGAATAATAGAATAACAGTAGAATAATAATATATAAAATTTACATGAAAAACTATCAAAGACTGGTTGTTCTAGTATTAAGACCACATCTATAATATCTTATATATAAATTCTATATATATAGAATTTATGTATAAAGTATTAAAGAATTTAATATAAAGCATTAAAGAGTGATTATTCTAGAATTAAGACACGTATCTACTTCCCACTTCCCCACGTTTTTTCTCTTTTCCTTTTTTTTTCAAAAGCATAACGTATTGTTTTAATCAAAAATACATCACGCAAAGAGACGAGAAAACTCTCCTTCCTCCAAACGAATTTCACGTCGATGCGATGTCGTCGTCCGAGCGGTACACAATAACTTTTTAATGCCGGCGCGCCACGCACAGTGAGCCAGGTCAGTGACTGACGCTGCGTCGGCACCTTTTTCTACCAATATCACTGCGAAGAACATCAACATCCGACGAACCGCTGGCCGCCAAATCAGAAAAGAATGTCGACGCTTTGAAATCAATTCGCGACACACTGTTTTGAAATAAACGTTGCTTCACGCTGCACGCTGGTTTTCCTTTTTTTTTTTTCCTTTCTTTTCTTTTTCATTTTGAGTCGTTGGAGCGACGAGATTTTCCAGAGAAATGCTGCGAGAAATTAATTTCTGCGTTATCAAACTCTGTTTGACATGTTTTCTTTGTTGTTATTTATTTTAATATTTAATTACTTTTATTATACATTTTAATATTTAATTATTTTACAGTTACTTTAATATTTTAATATTTGTCATGATTATTTTAATAATTCGTGGGCTGTGTACAGCTCGTGATGAGACGAATATAGAACGTAACTGCCAAGTACTTGTTAATAATAATATATTTTATATTATATCATTGTATATAATTGTATTTCGTAACTCTGTAATTTTGATAACATTCTTTTCACGTACCGCGACTGTGATTTTTGAAAATATTATCTGGAAAATATTATCGATCGGACAATTTTAATTCTGATTGAGTCTGATTAAGCGTCGGCAAACTTTCTCTCCGCAGTGTTTCTGTCAGAGTTCAACGACGTGAACGTAAGGTGAAAAATTCTACATATTCGCCGGGCACAAAGGACGCCGTGTAAAAATATTATTCCAACGTGAATGTTTTGAAACCGTACAATTACCATTCGAAATGATTCCTCTTGCATAAAGAATGCAAAACACGCTCGCGTGGTATCAGCGTAACGTTAATTTCGCTTTATTTTTCTACGTAACGTAACGAAAGGGGGACGCGCGTAACAAAAGCTGGGAGAATTTTAAAAACGGGAGAAAAGAAGGAAATAGAAATCAAGAGTTATTCTATCGTGGTGTTGTTGTTGATACCAGGGACAATATACTCTCGATCCATCACGTGCCCCGATAATGTAAAAATTCTGTTTTCTATTATTCCTCGACTAACAAAAGTGTCGCTGCGTGAATAAATTTACGAACGTTCGAAAATTTTACATGCACATTACGAGCATTACAATTTACGAAATGAAACGCAACAATTTACGAATGGAATAACCTCGTCGCGAGATAATTATTTCCTTTGTCAATTACTTCAGATTGATTCTCTTCGCTTCGAAGAATCGCAGAATCGTGAAAAAATTGACCGTCCTTCACCCTCTTTATTACTTGGTAAATTACCTCGCGCCCAAGAGCCCAGGTGGCGTGACGAAAGCTTTACTTTATAAGGGACATAAGTAGTTAGAGGCCGTGAAATATTTTACGGGGCCGGAGATTCGAGACGTTATCATCATCCGATCGAAACTAACGCTATAAGTAACCGCTTGGTCCAAAGTGACCGAGTACTAACTTCCGTGCCCGTTGAACGGCCCCGTTAAGATTTTAATAAGTTGGCGCCGGGCGTGATTTCGATGCGCGAAAAGTTCCCGCGCGCCAATCTCCTCGCCCTCGTCTTCGTAATAATCACGGGCACGAACTCCCCGTTTGCTCGAGCCAAATTTCAGCCAATATCCGATTAAGTAAACTCCCGGGAACCATTTATTCGTGCCTGAATACTCTCCGAACGAAAAACATTTTACACTTTCTCCTCTCGTTTGTTTTCTAATTATGCCGCCAGATCGAGAACACCTTGCGCGCGAACTACTGCGTTGTCCTGTGCACCTATTCGCATCTATTAAGATAATTTCCAACTGTCTGATTTAATTCTTAATAAGTCTCGAACTTTTTTCTTCTTTTTTTCGTATGGAAGTTAACTTTGAACGTTCGTCGATCTGGAAGATAATGAAGAGTATTTTAACCTCTTGCTACGCACATCGAGAACATTTTGTTCAGAGACATGCAATAATTTTCTCAATTTTAAGTATATTTAAGTATGATGATAAATTTATTGTACTTCACAATAATTTCAATTCAGCGATATCGTACCGACGAGTTCAAAAAGAAAGCGACGAATTATTGTATACGATTCGGTGACTCGTTATGGTCCGCACTCAAGTGGTTAACCTCTTGCGTTAGAATGACGTGTCACGCACGTCGAGAATATTTTGTTCCAAAATTGCAATAATTTTGTCAATTTTTTGTATATTTAAGTATAACCGAGGCATAACAAATAATAAATTTATTATACTTTTCAATAATTTCTATCCAGCGATGTCGTACGGACGAGTTCAAAAAGAAAACGACGAATTATTGTATACGGTTCGGTCACTCGTTATGGTCCGCAATCTCCTGCGCTGGAATGACGTGCCAGGCACGTCGAGAATATTTTATCGCAAAATTGCAATAATTTTCTTAATTTTAAGTATATTAAGTATATTTAAGTACAATCGAGACAAAACAAACAATAAATTTATTATACTTCTCAATAGTTTCTATCCAGCGATGTCGTACCGTCGAGTTCAAAAAGAAAGCGACGAATTATTGTACACGGTTCGGTCACTCGTTATGGTCCGCAATTTCTTGCGCTGGAATGACGTACCACACACGTCGAGAATATTTTGTCCGAAAATTACAATAATTTTCTCAATTTTAAGTATATTTAATTATAACCGAGGCATAACAAATAATAAATTTATTATACTTTTCAATAATTTCTATCCAGCGATGTCGTACGGACGAGTTCAAAAAGAAAACGACGAATTATTGTATACGGTTCGGTCACTCGTTATGGTCCGCAATCTCCTGCGCTGGAATGACGTGCCAGGCACGTCGAGAATATTTTATCGCAAAATTGCAATAATTTTCTTAATTTTAAGTATATTAAGTATATTTAAGTACAATCGAGACAAAACAAACAATAAATTTATTATACTTCTCAATAGTTTCTATCCAGCGATGTCGTACCGTCGAGTTCGAAAAGAAAGCGACGAATTATTGTATACGGTTCGGTCACTCGTTATGGTCCGCACTCAAGTGGTTAACCTCTTGCGCTGGAATGACGTACCACACACGTCGAGAATATTTTGTCCCAAAATTGCAATAATTTCCTCAATTTTTTGTATATTTAAGTATAACCGAGGCGAAACAAATAATAAATTTATTATACTTCTCAATAATTTCTATCCAGCGATGTCGTACCGACGAGAAATCTTCAAAAGAAAGCGACGAATTATTTTGTACGGTTCGGTCGCTCGTTATGGTCCGCAATCAGCTGCTAGCGCAAGTGGTCAAACAATTCTGTCATTCGAGTAAGAGGAAAGGAAAAGGGACGTTTCTCTCTGAAAGGACGAACTATATTATTTCCGCGAAACGACGTTCGTTTTTTTTCAGCTCGAAATTCGCCGCGATAATTGAAAGAAATATTCGCCTCCCGTGTGATTTTCTAAATTTTTTTCCATCTTGCAGCGTGGACGTGGAAACGAACGTTCGCCACCCGTGTGTGTGTAACTTTTTACTTTCCGTGCTTCAGCGCGCGCTGTTCCAGCAACAAAGAGGCGAAAAAAAAGACGATTTTCAACGGCAAAAAAAAGGGCACATTGTTGTAAAAACAAACGGAGAAAATGTTCACGATCAATAGCACAATCAAAGTGGACGTGGATGCAACGCTTCTTCTCTCTCTCTCTCTCTCTCTCTCTCTCTCTCTCTTTTTCTTTTTTCCTTTTTACCCGAGGAAATTCAGCGAAAAAAAAAAAGTTCCTAACAAACCGAAGGAAAGTTAGACGACCATTAAAAAACTGAAAAACCAAAAACAAAAAAAAGGGGGGGGGAGGGAACGAATTGAAAAACGGGAGAAATCTAACGTTACGTGAAAATATCTGTCTCTGTTGCAGCCGGACTGTAACTTTTCCAGTGTGCGTGCGTCGATTGAATTTGATTTACAGCGAGTGCCCCGCGTTTGTTTGCAGACGGAATTAAATCCATCGGAAACACTCGGAGGATCTTATGAATCCGGACGCGGTGGAATACGTCTCGCTAACAATGTGTAACTAGTTGCACTTACAACGAAACTTCCTAATAGCAGCGAAGTTTATCCAAGCGACTAAGTAACTCAAAGTCGATCCGACAACCCTCTCGCGGAAGATACACCGTGACTATGGCAACGTCTATTAACTCCTGTTTAATACTTACGTGACAAATAAACTCGAAAATTACGCGTAAATACCACCTGGCTAAAGGAGCAACTGCTTTGGCAACAGATCTCGACGAGAGTGCAATAACTGACCCATTTGCACGAAGGATATTTCGTTTCATTAAATTTGTTATTTCGAAGGATATTTCGTTTCGTCGACACGTGACAAATAAACACGAAAATTATGTCCAAATATCGTACCATCGGAGGAACAACTGTTCCAACAGATCCTCACGAAAGTACAATAATTGGCTCATTTGCTCGGGGGATGTTTAGTTTCATCGATACGACAAATTACGTGACAAACAGAGTCGAAAATTACGTGCAAATATCCTGTCACATTATAAGAACAGATTCTGACGAAAGTGTGATAATCTGCTTGAAGAGTATTTAGTTTCATCAAAAATGATGTAATTAAATATTACGTTAATAATACTATTATAAATAATAATAAATATAATAATAATAATAAAAATAAAAGTAAGTGTAATAATAATAATAAATATAATAATAATAATAAATATAATAATAATAATAATAAAAATAGTTAATATAATAATAATAAATATTATTTTATCTCGGAAATATTATTGAGTGCAATATAATACGTTTAAACAATTTATTGCCGGACAAATGACTGATTCGCCTCACGGCTGTTAAACACTATAGTACACTATCCTTACTTACTCGTTTCTCGTGACACGGTCTCGACTCAGGATGATAAAATGACGGGTCAATTTCGAGATGGCGCGCTCGCCAGGCTTTATAGCCACCGTCTATTTTATCACTGCAATTAGGCTACCGTGTCACGCAACACTTGAACCCCTTGCGTCGACTCTCGACTTACGTTCCGAAAGGGTGTAACTTTAATCGCCATTGAGAACCACTTATTAATTAGCTAATTATTCGAGCACAACATCCATTTTCCTCTCTTTCCTTTACTTTCTCAATAAATTTCACACACACGGTCATCCTCTCTTTTTTTCCAAGCTCGGTTCGAACTGAAGTGAGAACGAGTTGAACGATCCCCCGACACTCTTCTCATCTGTTCATCGTTGATTGAATCTCGAGTAATTTCGCACGTGACCTGCCCGTTGCAACAGAATTGCTGAATGCTGTTTTCATTGTATTTCTCTTTTTCTTTTTTTCTTTTTTTCTTTTTTTTTTCTCTCCGACAGAAAGAAAGTTTGCTCCACGCAACGCGCGCGTTCTCGATTTACTTTTTCAAGTATGGATCACCCCTTTCCCTTGGCTGTAACGCCAATCACTATACGGTCATTCTCTATACGGGGTGTTCCAGTTTCTTCCGGCCAATGCTTTATTAAGTAGTATATAATACAACAAAAATAGAAAATGAACGAAGAGAATGTGACACTTGAATCTCCGATATGCGATATATCGTCCGACTTATACATGGGTAATAATCTGATACGAAGTGTATAAGTGGATTAGGTTGAAATAAGTTGAAACAATGTCAAATGAAGTTACTTTAACTTCCGATTATTGAGTATTATGACACGATCAAAATTATCTTATCTACCCTAAACGTCTGATGATGCGACAGAAGAAAATTTTTACCACGTGCTTGGAATTTCTACTGCGTGGAAAGCTAAGTTGCAGCCGGAAACAGAATTCGACGCGTCATTAATCCCTTGACATGTAAATTAAATGTATTAATGAATAACAATAATAGTTTGTTATAATTGTAATTTTATAATAATTATTGTTATTAATATTGATTAATGATAATTAATTTAATTAAATTAAACGAGATAGTAATTTAAGGAATTATTAAATTTGTAAAAATTCAAGAATTTTGGAATTAGGAATTTCAGAATTTCAGAATTCGTTTGAAAATTTTGGAACCAAGAATTAAGAATTTAGGAATTCGTTTAATTTAAGAAACGATTAATTTGTCAGTAAATTTAAGAAAATTTAGCAAATTAAACATATCAGATTAAATTAAATTAAATTGAACGAAGTGGTAATTTAAGAAATTACTAAACTTGTTAAATTCAAGAATTTTGGAACTAGGAATCTCAAAATTTCAGAATTCGTTTAATTTAAGAAACTATAAATTTGCCAAATTCAAGAAAATTCAACAAATTAAACTAATCAGATTAAATTAAATTAAATCAAACGAAGTAGTAATTCAAGAAATTACTAAACTTGTTAAATTGAAGAATTTTGGAACTAGGAATCTCAGAATTTCAGAACTTCGTTTAATTTAAGAAACTATTAATTTGCCAAATTCAAGAAAATTCAACAAATTAAACTAATCAGATTAAATTAAATTAAATTAAACGAAGTAGTAATTCAAGAAATTACTAAACTTGTTAAATTGAAGAATTTTGGAACTAGGAATCTCAGAATTTCAGAATTTCGTTTAATTTAAGAAAC
>NW_025110692.1:15594-53184 GCF_011392965.1 Frieseomelitta varia
TAAATCAAACGAAGTAGTAATTCAAGAAATTACTAAACTTGTTAAATTGAAGAATTTTGGAACTAGGAATCTCAGAATTTCGTTTAATTTAAGAAACTATTAATTTGCCAAATTCAAGAAAATTCAACAAATTAAACTAATCAGATTCAACTAAATTAAATTAAAGAAAGTAGGTAATTTAAGATACAAAAAAATATCCGTATCAAGCTCACGATAGAAAAATATAAAAAATATTTCTCTATACGTATTAATCTCGCAGACGATCAAAAGTCATATGAAGTCTGTCTAGTTAATTAAAAGGAGCAGTGAAAATTTCCAAAATTTCACCTCCGTTATTTCCATCTGCCCGCTCGTGGCGCAACTTCGCGCCAAGTGAGCTCACCAATCAATTCGCGATCTTCCGTGGCCGAATGTCCTCCTCCTTCAATTAACCGTTCACGAACGGCACAGATTCATTTCTCAATTCCTCGTCGCGAGGAAGCGAGTTCGGCGACACGGCCAATGCGCGGCGACGGTAAACGGAAGCGAGTAAATTGGTCAGCGGTGGAAAATCGGAGCGGGGCGAAAGTACGGTGACGTGGCACCGGCGTCAAGCCCCCCCGGGCGGATTAATTTAAGGGCCAGATAAATCATCCCGCTATCTCGCCGGCTACGGCAAAAACATTTATCTTCCTGCTGGTGGTCTGCTCGCAAACGTCTCCTCCCACCCGTTCGCCGCCACCGCCTCTCACGAAACTCGCGGTTGTAATCGCGACCACCGGTGCTCTCGTCATTATCCGCGAGGAAACACCGGCAGATCCAACTTGAGATTTTTTTTTTTGTTTTTTTTTAAATCCGCCGATTTTTTTTTTCTTTCTTTTCTTTTTTAGAACTCTGCACGCTGCTGCTTTCGAACAAATGCTGAGATGTGAACGCGTGCATCGCGAGGTCCGTACGCACCGCATTATTATCACAGAGCGTGTCGTTTATTTGCTGAGAATTTTTCGCTCTTAATTTTGCGGATCTCGAGTGGAACGAGTGGAGATACGGGATCTAATTATTAATGGTCCACGTTAATGGTGGAGGGACGAAGTTAGAAACGAAGTGAAAAGGTATATTGATTTTATGAAAGTGCGACATAGTGCAGAGCGAAACACTGTTCGTTGTACTAATTACGCGCGAATAATAGTACGTGTACAATCCTATGTGATACGTGTACATTTCTGGTATTAATAGGAATAATAACAAAATTAACTTTCTTTGTTATTATTGTATTACTGTGTATTGCATATTATACTATTATTATACTACTATATTGTACTATATTATACTACTGTATTGTACAGTATTATATTATTATAATACTACTATATTGTACTGTATTATATTACTCTATACTATTATACTACTCTATTGCACTGTATTATACTATTATTATACTACTATATTGTACTGTATTTTGCTGTTATTATATTACTATGTTGTACTGTATTATACTATTATTATACTATTATATTGTACTGTATTTTACTATTGTTATATTACTATGTTGTACTGTATTATACTATTATTATACTATTAAATTGTACTGTATTATACTATTATTATACTATTAAATTGTACTGTATTATACTATTATTATATTACTATGTTGTACTCTATTATACTATTATTATATTACTATATTGTATTATACTATACTACTATATTGTAGTTATACTATATTATACTACTATATTGTACATACACACACTACTATATATAATTATATTATATTATATTATATACACATACACACTTAGGCACTAATAATTACACCAATAACATACAGTTAGATACGTTTCATTGCCAGAAATACAAAACAGAATAATTCTACACCTCTCATCTGTGCGAATACTCTCCACCCCCATAATTCCTACTCTAAATGTAAAAAAACACTTTCTGTATCTTGATACTTTCATATTTACACTACAGGTGAATTATAAACATAAAGCAGAACAAATAACAGCGTGGATATAAAAAATAAAAGTGTATATAAGAAATAAAAGTGTAAAGAATAACAGCGTGTTAATAAAAAATAAAAGTGTAAAGAATAAATAAACGTAGGAGTTGTCTTAATAAGGGCAACAGACATGGAAGTGGCCTTAATAAAGGCATAAGTTGCGAGTAGTAATTCGTAGCTGGAAAGAAATTGTTACTGATCAATCAACGTTAGAGGTTCTCTCGTCCCTCTCCTTGTCGAAACTTATTTTCGTGACTCTTGCACGGCTGCAGTTTGTTGCTGCGTGCCCTGTAATTGGTTGTCCCATCGTTCTTCGTGACCCCCTCTTCGTCTCTCTACCCTTTGTCTAGGACGAGCGAGTCCTCGTTAACGTGAACTTGAAGAAAATCTTGCAGTTAACGCACGAGATGCTCCCCCGATGCTAATTCGAGCAAATTGGCGAATATTCTGAATACTCGCCTCCTTTGGTATCCCTTCGGATCCGCCATTCACGAGAATATATCTCTACTTTCGTGTTACACCGCCCCCATTCTAAATACAAGTTCTCGTTTGATATAACGAACGAACGTTGAAGCCGGATATTTTAATTACTTCGCCGTGTCGTTCGTATAAGTACAACCTCCCCTCAGCTAACTACGTTACGAGAGACGACGTCTTCGAGTTGTTTTTCGTACGATACGCGAATTGCTCGAGGAACAAGTCATTTGGTACAAGGGGGGTGCGCGTTGCTGCATGGAGGAATGCTAAAACCTGCAAAGTGCATGTCAAGTTTATGACCTGAAGATCACAAATAGCCTAACAGGCTGACGATTCTACGACGTTACGTACGATACTTGTAAAATAATGTATTGCTGAGGGTACGAGCGCGAGTGCCATGTACAGGGTGGAAAGAAAAATTGGTTTCTTGAATTTGAAAAATCAAAGAAGTCGTTCTTCTTTTGGTGCATTGTGTTTCACTCGTCACGAAGGCAAAACTTTTCCAAGGAACCTAACTGTTCTTTTTGAAAAATGGCAAAAACGTTTCTCAATCATTTAAGGACGCGTGAGTTCTAACAGCGACTTTATGATTTCTGGACGTGTCTATACTACGTGATTACATTTATATTTAGAATAATGTTAACAGTTAGTTTTATCGTTTAACTTTAGACTTACATCGATGCTGTAACTGTGATGAGATCAAACGTTAGTGAAACCTAATGCGACAAATACCATAAAGTCGCTGTTAGCACGCACGCGTTTGCAATGTCAAATGATTGCGAAATTTTTTTGTCATTTCTCGTAAGAACTATTAGATTGCAACCTATGTTTCCTTGGCAAAATTTTACCTCCGCGATGAGTAGAATGTAATGCAAAAAAAAATTTTGACTGTGAAATTCAAGGTCAAGGTCAAGGTTAAAATCACCTGTGATATAGACAAACTTCTTTTTTCACACTGTATAATGCTTGTAAAGTAACATAATGTTAAAAGTACAAGTGTGAGAAAGAGAGAGAGAGAGAAAAATAAAGAGAATAACACTATGTACAATGCTTGTAAAATAATATAATATTAAAGATATGTGTATGAAAAAGAAAGAGAATAACACTATACATAGGGTAGCCACTGAAATAAAACAAAAATAACTTTTACAGATACGTGTTTTTTTTTTAATTCTTTTGCTATTTTATTTGGAAATATAATTAATGGATTTTTTTTCAGTATTATAGCGTGTAATACGAAGCGCGCAAATATGAGAGAGAAAGAAGGAGAAAACGAATGGCAACGAAAGTATATACATGTCGAGGAAAAGTATAAACAATGTGATTTGGTGGTTATCGAGTGAAAAAATTTACAAATACTTAGAGCTGCTTTGCTCGTTAAGAAGTTAATCATCGATTGAATTTCTTCCAACGAGTAAAAAGTGTTGGAGAAAGAAAATTTTCGACTGACTCGAACGGAATTGCTTTTCTCTGTAGAATTGGCAACTAATTGGCATTCTTCGATTCGTCAAGCTGGTAAATGAATCTGCTTGTCACAGCACTGACATTATTTTGACAGTATTTTGAGAAATATCATCCCCCTGTTATTATCCGTATCTCGTATCACAAATCACGTGAAATATCATATTACCTATATTATTATTATCGTGTACGTGCGCATGATCAAAAAAATTCTTGCAATCAGACCGCGGATTTTTATACATTTTTTTGAACGAAGATAGAAGTCAAAAAAAATTGACCAACTAACGTAATATAATAATATAATAAATCCTCATTAATATAATAAATAATATAATAATCCTTTTTAATATAATATAATAAATAATATATAATCCTTTTTAATATAATATAATAAATAATATATAATCCTTTTTAATATAATAAATAATATAATAAATCCTTATTAATATAATAAATAATATAACACATCCTTATTAATATAGTAAATAATATAATAAATCCTCATTAATATAATAAATAATATAACAAATCCTTATTAATATAGTAAATAATGTAATAAATCAACAAATTAATATAATAAATAATATAATAAATCCATATTAATATAATAAATAATATAATAAATCCTTATTAATGCAATAAATAATATAATAAATCCTTATTAATATAATAAATAATATAACAAATCCTTATTAATATAGTAAACAATATAATAAATCCTTATTAATATAGTAAATAATATAATAAATCCTCATTAATATAATAAATAATATAACAAATCCTTATTAATATTATATTATTTATTACATTAATATGGATTTATTATATATAAATAATATAATAAATCCATATTAATGTAATAAATAATATAATAAATCCTATTAATACAATAAATAATAAATCCTTATTAATATAATAAAACCTCAGATTCACCTATTTCATATATAATAATATTTCGTGTGCTGTATGTATATTTACGCTGTAATATTTACGCATAAAAATCGGCGGTCTACTTACAATTTCATTACCGCGATCGGCGGTAACCAATATGTACAAGTAAGTAGAACGATCTCGTTGCAGATTGCTCGGACGTAAACGACCAAGCAGAAAGCGCGCTCGGTCGCGGAAACTCGTTACCCCGATGAAAAAACGAAAGGAAAGAGGAAGAAAAAAAAAAGAGAAAGAATTCGAGCTGCCTCGAGGAGAGGTAGAAAGTTGGCAGAAAAAAAGCTGTCAAGGTTGCCGGGCTGAGCCACGGCTTTAAGCCCCGGCACAGTTCACGGCATTAAACGTAACAAGCCGATCCGCGTACGTACGAAGGCCGGCCGCGACTACGTAATTATGTGTAAGGCTTAATTACGGAAAGCGGCCGCTAACTGAGATAATAGAATGCCATGCAGCGGAATTAAACCGTATTAACTGAGACCGTGAAATAAATCAAAATGCTAATGTTCGTGTCGCGTTCAGCCGTGCGGCAGGTGTCTTCCCGGATTTGAGCGTTCGACGAAATGAGATCGTCCGATTTCTCGAAGAACGAGCAGAGCTGGCGATGTCGATGTTCCAATAGTTTTCTTTTTTAACATTCAAGGGAAATTTTTTCATTTCTGTTGCTCATAATTTGAAATAGGCTACCATTAATGCCGTTTAATTGTTGCAATTTGTTCTAATTTTTGTTCTAATTTGTAAAAAGGAATAAGAATAGAATAATAATAAAGAGGTGAGTTCATTTGAAGGCTTGGAGCCTCTACTATACTAAGACGTTTTTACACTATGCTAGATTTTTTTTTTTTTTTTTTTTTTTTCGAAAATGATTTCACGTCGCGTGCCAAGCGGGAATGCTTTCGTTCTCGGAAATTGTAAAAATGCAAATGCTTCTGGAAACATTGAAAGATTCTTTTCGTAACTAAATCTATCATTGCCTTGGAGATTGAAGTCCCCGTTTTACATCGACTTCTTAAAATTTGCTGTACAATTTCTTTTTTGTTTTCGCCATTTTGTTGGACCTTGAACCTTGATCAAAGTTAAACGATAAACAATTCAAAAAATTGTAACATTTTGTCATTTTATTAACCTTTGAGTTCTTGAATGTATATTGAACTTTGAAATTCCACTTTCTAACGTACTATCTTGTATTATAATTACTGGTTATAAATGTGAAAGCAAGTATATTGCTCAAGATGTTAAAAAAGTACTTGAACGTTGAAAAATTGTTTTTGATACTGTTTTGGTAAAGTTTCGTTCCATAACGTACTAGTGGCATATATTCATTATAACATTGACTTTATTTTAAAATATATTATGTTGTTAAATAATACAACATCTTCGATATGAATTTTTTCCCGTCATTGGAATAAGAGACTATCTCGATCATGCTTTAAAATTCCAGCTTTATGACGCTTGCGTTAGACGCTATCGTCTTTCGATCTCTCTCTCTTTCTCTTTTTTTTTTTTTTGCGACCAAATTAGTGCCAGACGAATCAATAGTCTCCTCACTTTTCATGTCCCACACTTTTCGAGCCACTTTAATCGCTTTGAACTTGCCTTGATTAATAGCGTGAAATGGATCTAATTTCAATACTTAGCTCAGTCATTTTAAAGCCTTTCAAAAAATTATTGATTTTACATTAATTATATGCGCGTAATTTTATACTTCGTGAAAAAAGGCCGTAATCGCAATATTAATATTTCAAAGCTGTGTTTCCTTTCGAAATTTTTTTTTTCTTTTTTATTATATACAGTTAACCTTCATTCATCTCCTACATTGACACGTTTTTTCTTATAAAAATACTATTTTGTAGCACAAAGGTACAAAAATAGATGTGACATCCATTTTTCCAACATGTTGTCTACATTTTTTTACATTTTTGATAAAAAAATACGCCATCGGAGTTGTAAATAATATTCGTTTTCAAAGTGCTTGACGAGCACTATATTGTATTATAATTATTATATCAATTATGCATTCATGTACCATTCTTTCACAATTTCAAACAAATTAAAATCCAAAACAAATGACCATAATATTAACATGTTCACTGTTGTGTATCATATGTATCGCAAATGATATCAGTGTTGTGTGAATTTTATTTAAGAATCTAAGATTTAAAAACAAATCTAATGTAATTGAATTAATACCATATTAATTAACTGATTAATCAATTTATTTACTTACAGATTACAGAATACACGCACATCTCGAACAAAACTTAAGAGAAATTACGACGTGAAAATAAAATGCATACACAAGATTACAATTTGTGCAAATCTTACAAGCAATTAAGTAGAAACATGCTCTATTTATTATCAACAGAAGAATTTAATTATTTATTTTTTCATTATAAATATTAATCTTTTACCACGATATCAATTTGATACAGATAAGTTAAGTTGGAGAAACGAGGAACGGACAGGATTGAAAATGAAATATTATTAATTCATGTTAATTGAATGGACGCGGTTTAATCGGGTTTTTCTTCCCTCGCAAAATTCTTCGTAAAATATGCCGAATAACGTTCCATCGAAATGTATTTTAAATTCCTTGACAAACATTGAAATATTAATCAATTCCACGAGACCGATGGATTTCGTTCGGAACTGTCGAAAATAATAATCCCCTGGGCACCAAGGTTCTCATATTGAAGTTCATTAATTTTCCTTGTCACTTAATTATGTTGTTAAGAACCTCGCGAACGACTGACCTTAGCGTCGCTGGCAAACACTCGACATTCCGTCACTATTGTCAACGACAACCCGTGTGAGTGTATCTCGTTATAACAAGACCAGTGAAGGGTTAAAGAAAAAAAGAAAAAAAAAAAGAGAGAAAAAAGAGGAAGCGCGAAGGAAAAAACATATAACGACAAGTGGTAGACAGAAGGAGAACGCGGCGGGACGGTGGAAAGAAAAGAAAAAAAAGAAACGAAAATCGGGGCGCGTGTGTTGCGCCTCTTTGAAATTAAAGCGACGGAAAGTAATTCGAGTTGCGATGAGAGACGTGGGTGAAATTTCGCATTCTGAGAGTTGTGTCGAATAGTACAATGTTCATGGAAGAACGAGGTTCGTTCGTGTTTGCATCGCGAAAATACAGTTGTACGTAATAAACCAAATATGTACACTCCTGCTCAAAAATGTGGAGCATATTGAAATCTTGCGAGAAATGAACATTCCATTTATACTAATATTCGTATAGACTATAATTAAAGACGAACGTTCATTTAAAAATAAAGTTTCTTATTTTGTAGAAAAAACATAAAGGGAGGTTTGTTTCGGCCAAAGAATAAAAAGTGCTCAAAATTTTGAAAAGTATAAACCAGTTCATGGAAATACTCAAAATTCCAATACTCGAAAATTTTTCATGAATGTTTTACATATCTGAAATTTTATTGGCATTGTAACAAGACTCGATGGAACTTTAAGATATTTAATAGATATTTTATAAAAGTATTTAATTACATTAATTTACATTAAGAACTGTGTTAAAGCAGTATTTCATTATATATAATGCTTGGAACTTGCTTTTACAGTCCTAATGTTCAAGAATAGAATTTAACAATTGCAAATATTGTATTGGTCCTAGCGAGTAAATGAAACATTTTTCTAAATGTTCAAATATCTTCTTGAAAGTAAAATAAAAATAAAATCGTCAATGTAGCGTAGAAAGGAAAAACTGATAATCGATCGGATAGAATGTAATCATTGAAAACTATCGAGGCTTAACATTACGAAGGTCTCTGAACGATTCGAAAATCGCGAAGTTAGACGAGAGAAAAACATTCAGGAACTAGACGACAGCGTTAATCGAATTACTTGATTACACTCCCGCGGGCGCGGCTTCGTTTATGCCAATTAGCGCGCTCGTTAGCGGTAAACGCCACGTCGTGTCACGAGAGAATCGTCCTCGTTGTTATTTCTCCCTCTATATCTCGTTATCCCGTTTCGTTCGTGGCGCGTACGCCGCAGAAACGTTTGATCTGTCTTTTCGATCGATGCACTCGTTTCCCGTTGCTTGTTTAACAAACTTCATTAAAAGATACATTGGAAAACAAACGGAAGAACGAGAAAAAAGTGGATATGCACGGGATAGGGGGGCGTTTCCTTCCGATGGATTTCAATAAATTATTCGTTTAAACGCTGCTCCGTTCTGTGGTCTCGTGCGTGCTTGTTCATTTATTCGTTTCTTTTTGCAATATGCTAATGCAATTACTTGTTGTTGCAAAAAGAATGCTCGATCGAAGGACGCTATTATTGATAAATGATTGTAAAGTGAAGTATCCTTCGTGCAAACATTCTCAATTGCAGAAGAGTTGCAAATTGCATAGATTCTAAATTCATAACTCCAAAAAAAAAAAAAAGAAAAAAGAAATTGTGCGATAATATTTCGTCGTTATTTGTTCAGTTGCTATATATAGAATCGAAGTAATTACAATAAAATCTTTTGTCGATGAAAGTACGTAGAACGTGCGATGAATAAAATTTCCAGGACGAACACAAAGAGAATTCTAATATCCAATAAAGTCTCGCTCCTTTGTGATCGGTCAAGTAAATTGCTCTGCATCTATTCTACGACATCGTGCAAAATGTAATATGAAATATACAATAGGATTTGATCAAATGTCACGCTCTTATGAAACGGTGTAAATCAATGATCTATGAACTCAATGCTCCTGTCATGCCACCTATTTCTATGAATATTTTAGAATCGTCAAATTAAGATGGGCATCATCGATAAGAGAATTTAAATAACATAAAGAATCAGATAATCTTATAAAAATGCGCTTTCATTGAACTATTATTACTACACAATATTTTCCAAAGATTAACCACCTGCATTTGATAGATGTTACAGTGATAACAATTAGTGGTTTGAAGTAATTTTTTTTATTCTTAAAGAAAAAAAGTATTCTGAAGATTTTGAATTTTTAAAGGTAATTTTAGTTTTGATATATGTAAAAACCATTAAATGGACTCTGTAGTTGATTGTAATAGTAATCGAGAGGCTCAAAATTTATTCGTCGTGATAAATGTTAAGATAACAAAAGTATTATAAAGTTTATATTTATAATATAAGCATTTATAATATTTTACTACAATAATATTTTTTAATGATCATTAAAAATGTTTTGGAGTTGCTAATAGGTCACACAACAAAATTAATCGGAATGTAAAGAGTTAAATATTATTATTACATTAATTATTAATATATTATTAACGAATAACAAAAATATAAGTTTTTTATTTGATATATAACACTTTTCAACCTTCACAAGAGATACCACAATAATGTCTTGAAAAGACTAAATATTCCATCTCGCAGATAAAAAAACTATTCCTCCTGAAGGAATTTCTCACAAATCTCGTGTCCCTAAATTCACCAAAAAAAAAAAAGAGAATTCAACAAAAATTCTTTAAACAATATCCCAACCACGGTACTATTTTACTTCACAAAAAATAAAATCTCGTTCTCGAACATGTTCGTGAAACTGTGATACCTTGAAGAAACCATTGTGTTCCCCAAACTTTTTAAAATACCAATAAGAGAGAAAGAGAGAGAGAACACCGGAGCGTGCACCACGATCAGTGTAAATCAAGACAAACAATGTTCGATTTCAAAGAGCGGTCACCCCCGTTTCGAGAACGAACTTGAGGCGTTCTCACGTGGCGCTTGGAATTCCCGGCGGGGTTTGCTCCAGAGGAATATTCTATTTCCGGAGCGGAGTGGCGTGCTCCCGGCGCGTAACCGCGTGATCGCGCGAACGTATCGGAATACTAGCGCGATACGTAACTATTACGGAAGGTGTGATATTACATCTGTATTATATCGACGCGCGCCATTCAGCTTGGCCGGACTCGTTCGCCCCTCCGGGGGATTAAGGTCGCGCGCGCGGGTCAACGATAGTATGTATAATATGCGAGCAGACCCGGCGCGCTACCTGGACGTTGTCGCGATGAGAGCATCCGAGTTATCCGGCACTCGAATTCGGTATTTAGAACACCGTCGGACAAAGTCTGTTAATTGCCAAATGGGCAATCCTAGGGGATTGCTCCCTGATGAGATTTAACTCGCTTTATAACATTGGGTTACGCTAGCTGGATAAATTACGCTCGGTGACAAACGAGATCTAGATTTGTAACGCCGATTCCTTGTGTGTGTGTGTGTGTGTGTGTGTGTGTATGTGCGCGCTGAGTGTTCTGTAATGTCATTACACGGGATCCACTTCAGGAATCGATCGTAGGTTCGTTCGAAGACAGAAGTGAAAAAGCATCTTAGAAACACTGCTGCGCGTATTTTAATTTCATCAGGATTTAGATTAATTTCTCAAATTGTCAGGCTGAGTGACGAAGAATTATGAGTTCGAGTAACGAAGAAATGCGAAATCTATCCAATGGAAAGTAACCGTTCAGCTAATTACTCGTATTTTTTATATTCTTTGAATAATTTCTTCAATGTACTTGCGATTAGTAGAAGCGAACAAACTTATTATTCAATCTAAAATTGATGAAAGAGAAAAGAAAAGAAATTTTTAGTTTAAGAATGTAATCTTTGTAATATTAGAAATGATTACCTATTCGTTATGGATTTAAATTTGATTTTAATATTGATAAATACTTGAACTCTTGTGGATATTTTTTCTTTGTGTGAGAAACAACGAGTCATTCCATTTTTCATTTGATTATTTTCATAAAATGACTATTTTTCATTTCAAGATGACTCACAAAAGTGTACGAACACTTGAGTATAATTTTCCTTTCCACATTTTCATTTTCACATCGAGATTTTTTTAACATAATCGTGACTATTAATAAATTTTGAAACCTATGCGGAAATAGGAGTATTTCAAGTTTACAATCAATGAGATTTTCAATGATTTTGAATTCTTCAAAAGCTATATTAATTAACCCCGTAAATTGAAAAGTACACAAAAAAACTGACGATGTTATAAAAGCTATTTTTAAAATTTACCTCAGAATGAATTTGTGAAAATAAATCATTTGGTCCCTGAAAATTGAATATTAATCCATCGAAAACCAATGTTGCGTTAAAATGCAATATTTCATTTGCAATCAATTTAAATTTTCAAATTTTATTTTTTAATATCGAGGCAATATAAAAGGAAACTGCAAGGACTCGTTTAATATTTTTTCGATGTTACATCTCCCATCTAGATTTTTATTATTTTCGTAAAATTTCAATAAATTGAAATGTTCAAAGTATTATGATAAAATATTGCTTGATCCATAATGGATTAATCGTGTACCTATAATACAATTAAAAGATTCATAAAAAGTGGAATGTAGTTCAATCTTATAATTTTTACATTTAATATTACTATTAACATTTTTATAATTTAATATTTAATTTCATAAGAGTGTATAATGTGATTTGATGGAATTTAATAAAATTAAAGTATAATATTATAATAAAGTATTTATAATACTGTAATAAAATATTGTCTAATCATTAATGTGCAAAGGATATTGTCATACGACATGTAAAATTTGTTGTAAATAAAAAGTATTTGTTTATAATACACGTTAAAATACTTCTTCACAAGTTTTTCTTTCCTTTCGTCATAACAAGAAAATCGAACTTTTATATTTAGGAGACATTTTTGTCCCAAGGACCTTTCATCTGTGTACGATCAAAGTATACCTATGTACATACATCTATGTGCAATCAGATCAATCAATCAAATTGAGAAACGTAGATAATAAAGTATTCATAATACTGTGATAAATTATTGCTCGGTTTTGAATGAGTTAATAAGATTAAGAGATTAATTAAAAGTTTAAAATATTAATTCAACTTCGTGGGATTTAAAGCAATCGGAGTATTTGTATTATTATGATAAATTGCTATTGTAATAAAATATTTATAATATTACAATAAATTATTGCTTATACCTTGGTGTATTGAGGAAAAGTTAGTGAAATTGAAGGATTACTAGGTAGGCATTGAAGTATATATAATATTATGATAAATTATTATAAACAGTATAACACTATCATAAATATTACAAATAATTATTAAAATCTTATGACAAAATACTCGTAATATCATGATAAGTTACTATAAATAATAAGTTAATCGAATATTCATGATTGATAAAAAAAAGAGTGTGTTAGTTCAGTCTCTCAGAGATTCAATTCTTAAAATGGACGCTACAGTGCGGAACATTCTCTACACAGATATATAATACGTGATTTAAACATAATGTATTACTAAAATGTCATATCGTGTTTGAATTTGTTGATGTGTTAGTAAAATTGGCCAGAGATAAGACCGAAGAGAAAAGTAATTGAGAAACTTGCAAAGCAACTGGATAAGATGATAAGAATTTAGCGGAATCATATGCCCACGGTCGAATGAAAAGGAGTCTTCTATGGTTCCTCTTTAGGGGATCGAATGTAACTTTTAGCTCTTTGAAAGTGAAGCTGAATCGGGTTTCATTGATTTCATAGACTAGTTGCTCGGGGGAACCGTAGCGAACTCCACACGAACTCTCAATTACGATCGAAGCACAGGGAAGTGAGTTCTGATTTCGGACGACTGATTTATTGTTGTTCAAATGCTTCCGACCAAAAAAATGTCTCACAGAGTTACAAAATAACGAAACAGATCGTATAAGATATATGTACATATATAATATATTTTTAATCGAATAATTTCGTCAAATTACGTCAAAAACTAAGATTAGCCAGATCAAGATCAACTTGTCTTAGTTAATTATTACCTTTATAATTACATCTGATTTAGAAACGACCCGATTAACAGATTGATTCACCAGAAGCTAATTTACTGAAGAAAATACAAGAGCATGAAAATAATCGACAATTGATAATCGGAATAATTTTTATAATTAAAAATTTATATTTCAGAAAAAGAAAAAGACCAAGAAGCAGTGATGTATATTGTTACAAGGGAAGAGAAAATTTTGAAACGCAATTAAAAATAGAACGATGTACGCGTTATAGAAAAATTCAAGTTTGATTATCAAAACAAATGTTATCTGAGTTTTAAAATGTTTACGTTAATGGCATACAACGATCGTCAGGAAGTTTGAAATATTTATTTTTTCTGCAAAATAACGAGAATCTTTTTGTTTTTCTTCCTTTTTGCATGTTCTTTTTGCATGTGCATTTTTGAGAAGTGAGCAATGTTCTATCGTTTTTTTTTATTCCTTAAATCCGGCGATCCAAAAGGTTGAGATGCATAGCGACACAATAGAAAATTATTCCAGCTATTCGAGTGTTGAAGAATCGGATGGAACGCGCGCCACTCGAATAATCTTATCATTCATTCAAGTATTCAGTATTTTAAACGTCTTAACGTTCTGAGCGTATTCAGCATAAAATACGTAGCATTTTCTTAGAAGATTTATTAGAAGATTACTCGTGAAAAGTAAAAAATCTTCCCCAAATATGAAAAAATTAAAGTTTGAACTGGTCGTAATTCTTAGATTAAAATTTTATTACATATTTAAATATTAAATAATATATTTTTTATTTCATAAAGACTATAAGATACTTAGCACTTTCCCTTAGAGGATTTATACCTACTCGTGAAGTAATCAGGAGTAGGAAATAAAAAATTTCATAATTATCTCAAAGTTCAATTCCTAAATGGTGAAAAAAATTAAAATTAAAATTAAAAATATTCTTGCAAATGTATTCAAGATTTTATTAGATGCTTAGTTATAAACATATTACGACATATATTACGTATCTGTTTTATTTTTCTATTATTTCTCTTTCAAAAAGAAATACTTGTAACATTAGAACACTGAGAGGATAAGAAAGTTATATAGAAATTATTAAATCTATGCATTATCTCCCACTGAGGTTACACAAACACAGAGTTAAAAGAGAATTAAAAAGCTTCAACGGAACACGGCAAATTTATTCAAACGACGGATTCTCCTAACGAAAACACTCCCTCTGATTTTTTTCACACGCCGAAGTGCTACGAATTATACACCAGCCAGTCGATTTACGGGAAAACAATGCAACGGGGGCGTAAGAGTGAAACGTCAGGGAAATGGAAGAGAGTGGGAAAACTCGGAAAACCTGACCGCATGTTTCGCGGAGATAAAAGTTTAACGAAAAACAAAGTGAGAATGTTGAATAGAACGCGGGAAGAGGGAAGTAAAAAGAGAGGAGAGAAAAAAGTAAAGGGAAAGAGAGAGAGAGAGAGAGAGAGAGAGGAGGGAAGAGAGAAAAAAAGAAAGAGTACGTACGTCCATCAGTTAGGGGCAGTTCGCGGAACTTTCAAGCTGCCATAGGAAATATCGGGAATGCTAAAATGCATTAAAATTCATCGTGTAATGACCGTCATAACCGGCTCCAGCTCCGTTGAAAAACCTTTCCCCTTGAAGAAGAAATTCTTTTCACCACGAAGAGACGAGACTCGTGTAAAAATCAGAGAGAACGTTGGCTGTTGGTTTCGAGCCCTCGTAATAATTACCGAGTAGCGGTTTAACGTAACGTCGAAAAGAATAACGTTAAAGTGTCGTTAAATGTTAAATTCACATTCCCTGACAGAGCTTTGAGAAACTGGAACGATAAAAATCATGCGAGAAATTATTATTCCACAGTTTGCAAATGTTATCATTCATTCGTTTTCGAATTAATCGATTTCTTACTCCGATTGGAGTTCTTTTAATATTTGTATGTTTGTTTGTTTGAAAAAATCAAGTATTTTCAGAGAATTGAATAATATATTTATTATCAATAAAAATTCTTCGGGTTTTAGAAGCTAGTCGAATATGTAAGATCTTATCTATGTAAATATTAAATATATAACTACTACATTAAATAAGAGTAAGATTGTTTCCGATTGATGAAACAGATGAAATCGAACGTTTCAAATGAGATTCAAAATTTTTTGTTTGTTCTTATACATATGAGATTCAACATTATTTCACAAAAAAGAAAAAGAACCTAGAGAACCTTTTACTAATATTTCATTATTCGATAAAAGTTTGTAATATTATAAAAACGCTACAAATTTTGTGAACAATCCAACGTCTTTAATGATATTATTATTAATAATAATAGAAATTATAATAAATATATTAATAAATATAAATACTGTCAATACCCACCCTCTTCCTTTCCTGTCTTTAAAACCAGTAATAATTAGCTCACTTTACAATCATTATTCTTCTTAAAACATAATTACCTCTTCAAGATATTTGAAGATCATAAAAATAGGTTTTATAGGCTCGTAAAAATTTACGAGACAATTATCCACGATCTTTAAAGAGTCATTTCACTTTTCAATTTTAAAACAGAACACGCGCAAGAGAATGTGTATGTACTACGGCGAGGTTATTATACAATCAAATATTCTTCCATCAATATTTTAAAATTCAATTTTAACCTCTTGTGCCCGACATTAAGTTACTTATAATATTTTCATTAGATTACTTTTAACGTATTACAAGCTATAGGGAAATAAATTTTCTAATAATTCTACGTACAATGGAACCTTTCTTATTCGAATCATCCTTTTCGAATATTTTAACATTCAAACTATATTATATTATATTATATTACCAGACTAAATCAACAGCAGACGAGCTTGTAATTGTTAACGGATATTATGTTCCGATAAAATAATATTCGCGTATCAAGATATTCTTTCGTTCGCGTAATTCTATGCAGAAGAAACATTTAGGGAACCATTTCCATTTCTTCTGAGTTACGTTCATGAAAATTTAGAAATTCATAAAAACCGTAGCGCGTACGTTATAAAGTTCCAAAAAAGTATATACGAATGCGCGCCGTGCACGCACTACACCGGCGATAGATCAATTTTCCCGCGGAAGCAAAACGTCGCTGGCTACTATAAAACGACGTCGCAATCGCGTGTAATCCACAATAAACAGCTGATAGACCGACGTACCGTGAAATCCTCTGAAACACGCGAAACCTTCGAAGTACAGCTCTCGATTCTGCCTTTTCTGCACAGTGGCCAACGAGAGAAGCCGCGATCCACCCCTGATATACACACACGCTTGCGGATTCTATGAAATCGATATTTATACATCTCGTATCGGGTGTATTCGCGCTTCGAGAGTTCCGCGTTCCGGAGGGAGCTTTTCGAACTTTGCCTCCCTCCTTCCTCCCTTCTCCGCGCTGTTATCGATGATCACGTGGTGGCGGAGAGGCAAACGTGGAAGATAAAGAGAAAAAAAAAAAAAAAATGAAAAGAAAATAAGAAAAGAAAGGAAGAAAAGGAAGAAAGAAGGAAAGATCGAATCTAGAAAATCCTCGTCCACGTAAGATCCAGCGCGCGGCCACGGCGAAGATCGTCCCGAGCTAACGAGCAAAAAGCACGAGATACCGTTCTGCGTGCTTTAGACTCGGCCCGATGAAAAGACTGACCGCTCGAGTATCGTCGAGTATCGCGTGCGCTATAATGCATCTCGCTGCACGCTCGACGAACCTGCTTTTCATGTCCCAATTGCGGCCAGACCAGGCTTCGTCAACTTACGTTTCGCGAAACATTTCCAGTCAGTGTCTCTTCTCCTACATCCTCCGATATCTTTCCTGCTTTCCCTTTCTCTCTGACTTTTTTCCTGTCTTTTTTTCTTGCCGATTTTTCTTCTTCCCTCTTCCCAGTGTAAGACTGGGAAGCGCGATTTCCATGTGTGGAATTTGATATCTGCCTCCACAATTATTGTCTCGAAAACTCGTAAATACGTAACTGCATTCAAAAGCAATTTTACGATCGCCATTAAAAAGGTTTTATCTCCATATGTGTGAAGAGTGAACACGATGCATGGAAGACCACGGAGTTAACAGAAGGTGTCATTTGCACGAATGTTTTTCCGAGGAATGAGCTCACGGTGGTCCTTTTGTTTATTTCGTAATGAACAGGCAACCACTATGCGGTCGACGAAGATTTTAATTGTAAAGCAACATGAGAAGAAAAAACTGCAGAGAATTCCCTGTCTAATTAACAGTGATTGTAGGTTGCAAATTACTATTAGAGCGGTTGTTTTAATCGATTATTGCCCCAATTACGTACGTTCACTAACGTGCTTCTGGGGTTCAGTGATATGTTAAATAGCAACAATCGAAAATTTATATGAAACTCTTCCCGGACTATTGAAACGAAATTTCTCGGTAAATTAATTTGGACTGTCACCATAAAAATGAAATAAAAAATTGTATAATATCTTAGTAATATAATGTCATAATATTTTAATGAAGTGATTAAAACAAATTGAATACGATTGACAAAAAAAATTTATTAGATAATAATACGAAGTGACACTACTTTATTTTCCAGAAATAAATATTTTCTGAAAACTAAATATTCAAGCGGAATAACGTGTTGATCCTAATTATTCTTCCATATATGCAAAAACAGTTGATTAGGATCAAAATACATGTGTAAATTCCTTCATTTCGCGATCTTTAATAGAGCGATGAAAGACGAAACTTCTCTGTTACTTTCTAACGCGTGTTCCTTTTTCTCCTTCGGCGCAAATAATATCGCGTGCTCTATTTTCCCCCTCGTTTTTAATCCCGTGTTGTCTCGTATCGGCTGCGAGGAAGCAACCGGGAGAATGAAAAGAAACGACGAAGGAACCTTCATAGATGCAAGGAGGCTGGGTTGGAAAAACCTTAGTGAAGATCGATATGGGGAAATAAAATCTTCCATTTCTCTTCGGGCTCTGGTAATTTCATAGAAGTTCCAGCTAGCTGGGAGATAGGAAAAACTCGGTATCGATAATTGCCTCCATAATGGCCCGAGTTTGACGACAAGAAAAAATTCACCGCGTCGGTGGGAAAGTCATCTGCGCAAACACGCGCGCGGATTTTTAGACTTTCATTCGTTTACCCCCCCTCGGTCCATCAGTCTCGCGCAAGATTTATTTATTTTAATGTATGCGTCCAGCGTTTCTGTTCCATCGATAATTCGTTAATTATAAGGGACACGCGGTGGTGTAATTCAGTTCGCTGTTAATTTTCATTAACATATTAACTGCCACGTGAAATTTACATAATTTAATTTACGATTTAGTACATTGAAAAATATGTACACGAACTAAGAGTTGACGAATAAACGATAGTTGATGTAAGTAAATTATTTTAGAATTTTTGTAACATTACACTGATGAAATAAGTGAAATTTATAAATTTTTAAACAGACTATTCAATTTCTATACTAAATATCACGTTACGGTAAAAGTATATATTATTTGTCATTATATATTATTATTTATTTAAAATCTTTTTGTCGATAATATTCATCTTGTTTTGATCATTCTGTATTAAATGATCGTAGCGGACAACGTGTTAATTAGTGTTTTGCATTTATTATTATGCATTTATATTACATCGCCCTCTTAGGTTCATAATTGAGTTACAACTTTATTCCCTGTCGCGTTATGTTTTCGCGACTTGAAAAAATAGAAAGTTGTAACTTAATCAATTATGGAACCAAGGGAGTGGAACGTTTAAAAGTTAAAATGTATGACTGAATTTAAACTCTCGAAATTCTAACTTACATCAGTACGATGTTTAACAAGCTGTATCAATGTATAACTGCTGTTCACTTTCGTACGTCGAAAAATTCATCTGGAAATAAATAATAACTTATCAAGCTAATGAAATCATTCTCGATAAAAGAGCAGAGTCAATTCTTCTTGTGTGAACTGCGCGAGGAGTGAAAAATCACGTTTCAAGAGACCCAGATATGAAGTAGCCAAGGGGTGAATTCTTCCTTTCGCCACTGGCTGCGTGTGCGCGAACAATTTTGAATTAGCATAATGCATTCCTCAGTGAGCTAACACGATCTTACGACTCAATAAATTATATCCCAAAACGAGAACCTTCCAATATATACCAGGTCAATTAATTTGCAAATATCCCATCCCGGAGAACATCATTACTTTTTTTAGAATACATAACACGCGAAGGATCAGCTCCGCGGTTGCTCAAAAGTTGCACAGACTGTGACATCCTTATCATTTCGGTGTATTGTTGCAGTTGAAAAAAAAAATTTTTTTCCCAATGTCAGAAAATCAATATGGAAAGGAGATAATAAAACGTGCCACTGAATGAACGTTCTATTACTGGAGCCGTTCAACGGTAAAGCGGCGTTTTTTATTCAAATCAGACGAGGATAAATTGTTTCACTTACGGAATATTTATTAGCAAGTTCTCGCAGTTGCCGACTTAATAAGTTCTCTTCCCTATCTGCCCCGACGCGGCTTTTAGCATTATCGTTGTTCTTATTTACATTAAGTACGTTCAACTTATGGCTGATTACACTCTTGAAAATCAATGGGCATTATCGTTCTAACGTGCACGATGTGATTTCCACCGTTTCCTCGAGGAACGTTTTAATTAATCGCCGACTTCGCTTATTGCTTATTCGACGTCTCAACTATCCAGCCGTAAAGCTGCGTAGAAAAAAAGAAAAAAGAAAAAAGAAGAAAATAAGGGAAAGGGAGAACGTAAAAGTGTACTTTACTAGCTAAACGTTGTGCGTACTAAGAACTTTGAATTATGAACACGACCGAGCACCGAGGAGTTAACAACGTGCGAGAGAAATTTTTTTTTTAGAGAAAGGGAAAATCTTCTAGGTAGTTTATGGGTTGATTATACCACGTCGTGTAACGTAATGTATAGTAATAAAGGAAAATCATCGACTCTCTCTCTATTGTTCTCGCGTTTACAATCAGTTTTTAATGAAGTTTTCGCGCGATGTTAACACAATCTCGTGTATCCGTGAAAATATTTTCAGTGATTTATCAGCAATTTCATATGAATTATAACGACCATTAAAGAACAACGATAAACGTTAGAAAATTAGTAAACCAATAAAAATAAAACAATTTTTAAAATTCAATACTTTATAAAATTTTCCCTAATCAATTTGTCCTTTCCATTTCATTTATTAATTGATAATCGTAGGAAGAAGACATGATAAAGACATTTTTATTGATTTTCTCATTTTGACGTTAGTTTGTGTTTACAATTAGACAGAATGATTCTAATATGAAAATGAAAAAAAAAAAAAAACAAATGAAAAGACGTAAATCTTTTAAAAATAGTTGATAAATTGAAGTTTCGCAGAAACAAACGACAGATTATTTTAATATCTTCAATATTTTAATATTGTAGAAATTTTGAACAAATTAAAAATTGTCTATAACAGGTGACGGATTGATTTAACAGATTGAATATCAAAACTATTAGGTGAGCTTTTTAAAGAAACAGTTATCCAATCCAATCCAATAATATAATTATCACGACAAGTGATATTCTAGTACCTTTAATACTTTAATACTATCCTGAATAATATATTCAACAAATTTTGAGGAATACAGCTCCAAGAACGACAATTCTAGTAACACGATTAATTGACAATGTGAATTACGTTGTTGAATATTAAAAAATTTAATTCGTCGTGTTCTTTTTCCTTAATCTTCATTTTAATATCCTGTAATTTTACTTTGTCAGTAATATTATCAGAAGAATAAACAAAATGAAAAAGAATTGCATCGAAAAAACGTCTCATCTATTGACACATACTCGAAAAAAAAAAGACAAGTGAATTAAAAGGAAAGCAAAAGAAGAAAAAGATTTGTGACTCGTCGGAATGGGCGACGTATCGTCCCCCCTTTTTCAGGAAATCAGTGAAACGGAAGGGCCGTGGCGCTTAAGAAAAGCAAGTGTAAGCTAGACATAACAAGTTGTCCGCGACGGAGTCCCATCGCCGGTACGTATTCGAGACATTATCCGGTTGGCTTTTGATCTTAATCTAAATTGCTGAAACTTCCCCCGTGAAAGAGGACGATTCAAAGCTCGATCTCCCCTCCCTCTTCGACGCCGGCTCTGTCCACCCTTATTCTTCCGCATCTCTTTCGCGGATTCGCCGAGCGAATTTGCAAACGATCAAGACGATACGACGGATCGTTTGTTTCGTCGTCGAGCCGCAATTAGCAACAGCTCGGTTAAAAACAATTTATAATCCACGACGATTCGTCTAGCACACTTTATTATCAACGTTCCTTTCCCCGTCTTTAACGTCTCAAACACCGATGAAGAGCTCATCGATCGGTTGTATAATATTTGTGATTTCCTCGAAGGAGAAACGAACGAACGGAACCCGAGCGAACAGGAAAATTAATGTTTCCCCCTGGTGAAACGCCGGACCAGCTAGAAAAAAAAACCTTCCTTCCACTTCGATCGAAGTTGCCATATTTTCGCGGCGCATAGTTCGA
The DNA here is from genome assembly GCF_011392965.1 of Frieseomelitta varia. NCBI lineage: Eukaryota > Metazoa > Arthropoda > Insecta > Hymenoptera > Apidae > Frieseomelitta > Frieseomelitta varia. The sequence goes on from NW_025110692.1 coordinate 37,756, forward strand.
AAGTCGAAGTTTCCGACGCGTTTTTCCCATGGACCGACTTCCGTACGATGTTTGTCGATGTTTATCTTGCCCCGATACCGTCAGTCTCGCCTTGTCTCTTATTCGGACTGATCGTTAAACGCGTATAACGCCGGGTTTTAGTTAAGCGATTCGGCACAGAGCGGTCGGAGGCATAAAAAAAAGAAAAAGAGAGACGCTTTCGAGGAAAACTTGGAAACTTTCTGATAGAAGGGAGCGCTTCTTGTATGCTCGAAGCGAGCTTCCCTGTTTCCAGGGAGAAATTTTGCCAAAGCGTGGAGAGAGGACCGAAAAGAAAATCGAGTTGCTGTCAACGGATATCGATCAAGCCTCTTGCAAAAACTCCCTCCTACGTATTCGCTTGCAAACTCGATTAAGAATTGCGAAAACTTCCTGTCAAATTCGAGAACGTTGCGGAAACCGCGTGACATGCATCGACAGTGTGCAAACAGAGGCGCGTTTGTTAGCTTGAGCGTAATTACATATTCAGAAAACGAATTGTAGCACGATATCGTGTTATCCCGGTGGCCCCACGAAAATACAAGTGCTGGTCAACGACGTAACGATAACCGAACGTTCAACAAGCACGTCTGACAATACGATAATGCCAGAGTTGTAGTAGCGTCTTCCTCTTCTTCTCGTTCTCCTCTTTGCAAACAGAGATTAGATACCGAATGAAACGGTGGACGGGAGGCTCTCTGTTGTACGATCTGTTCTTTCTCGTCTTACTTCTTTAATTTTCTTCCTCCTTTTCTTTTTTTCTTTCTTTTTCTTTTCGAAACCAACACCCTGTCCAAGGGATCATTGCGTCGTTTTTCATCCTTGTTCCAGTTTCAGGACTCCCTATCTCTCTCTCTCTCTCTCTCTCTCTCGTATATATATATACGGCATTCTCTCTAGAGGCAGGTCCGGGACAATCACTCGAGAGAAATATAAAAGGTTCGCTGTGGCAGTGCCTGAGCAAGGATCCTGGACCCTTCGAGTGTCGAATGCTCGTCTTAGCTATTACAATGAACATCCTAGAGCCTGAGAAAGCGAAAGATTATTGGACCAGGTCCTTTGATAGGGGTCACTGCCTCTTTTCGAAACGTTCCTTCTCTCGGAGGCCGGACGATCTCGCCCGACCTCGCATCTCTGTCGGGCTTCGCCCCGTTAATTCGGAAAGCATAAGCCTCGATTTATACCCCCGGAGACCCAAAGGATCGCCTCTCGTTCGATTTTCGTTCGATCACTTGGATGCGCGCTTTGTGGCACGCCGGGGAAATGGAATCTATGCGCAACAATATAAACAGTAGCACGCCTTTGATTTAGTTGACCAACTCGATCGACCACCGAGCGCTACGTCCGTGTGGACGAACAAAGGAGACTTCTAGATTGGGAACGCGTTCTTGATTCGTATGTTTCAAGCAACTCCTTGAGCAAATAATCTCGCCACGATTATTCATTGCAAGAATACTCGACACTTGCGCTTAACCCTGGCTGCATTCCTCTCGGTCATTTTTATATTGAAAAATATCTCAAGTTATTAGCAAGCGTGATTTTTCAGTTACGTATTATTATGTTTAACATTTCCTCGAAACATCGTATATCGTAAACTTTATTTGCTAAATTGAACGTAAGACTGAAATGTAAAAGTTTGACGGTCGCAGCAGAGTTAACAAATAGAAATATCATTATTTACCAAAATAATGAATTAAAATTGCACGAGTGCAAGTTTACTTATATAGTAAATTAACAAAGTAAGAAAAATATATATATATATATATATATTTCTTTTTTGACACAGTTTTGACACAATTCGGCAAGTTCTTAAGAGATTAATATAATACTAAAATCATATAAGAAGAGAGAAACATATCGAGTTTTTAGAAATTTTCCTCTCACAAGAAAAATATAGCTTATTGTATTCTTTTTCTATGATATTTAAGTGGAAACATTATAGACATTTTCATTATATATTATTGTACATATATTAAAGTATATTATACTTTATTATTACTACTATATTTTAATTGTAATCATTGATCTATGATACAATTAAATACAAATTGAAGCTAGATAGTTCTAACAATTAAATATAATTGTTGCTGCTCGCGTATTGCATTTAGTATTTCAATCTGAAAATTCAAATATCTAGATGATTTTAACTAGATTCTCTAGAAAGATTTTATCCATAATAATCTCAACTTTCAACGGAGATACACGAAGAATATTTGAGCAACGTACTTGCTCGTGATCACCGATATGTTGCAACAGTATGCAAATTCTATATCAAACGTAACGACTCTTCTTCGTAATTATATCTCCTATAGTTAGCCATTTCGCAATGCGTGTTACGAAACCAACGGAAAAAGAGGAAAATTTCTTTGCTATCTGCGCTACCATACTGATAACGTATGTATTTTTACCAATTTCACAGTGAAACGCAAATGTGTGTTTTATATAATTTGCACTTAGCATTGAAATGCTTAATTGAATTTAAAAATTTATCGAACACGCTACGAGAAGTGTTATTAGCACATTAACTGCATAATTTCCTTATTCTATGGAGTAATATTTCTGCTACAATTTGAAAATAAATATTTTATTAATTATAAATGATGGTCACTTCGAATAGTCGTTTTCAATGACTTTGAATAATAATTTCAATTTATAGTCGCTTAATCACAATCAGAAAACGCTTTAATTCCTTTCTGCTTCGAGGTTTTTAATTTCTATTCTCCATTTAATTTCATTCACAAATTTGTTTATGGGATTTGTAAAAAAAGGGACATCAGTACGTCGTAATTTCGATATTCACGGCCATCTGCGAGATAACTTTTCTTCGCTTACCCGCTTTACAGATGTCCACATCAACGTCGTCGCTGATGCCATGGGGGAACTTGGTATTCAACAGCTCGTCGACGGTGAATTTGCGCCTGTGCTTCCCGACAGAGTTCTCGTTCTCCGTAGAATCGGCGTCGACCGACCGGCAATCGGCGCACCGACTCGCCAAACAGAGAATCGAAAACAACGGCAGCAATCTCATCTCGATATCGTCGATATCCGGTTCAAACGACACGAGTGCCTCCTTCCCACAGCCGTACCCAGCTAGGCCATAAAAGACCAGTCGTACTACCGCCTACACCAACGCATTTGCCACTATTTTCTGTTTCACCCTCCTCTCGTTTCCACCTTTCGACGTCCTCGTCCTCCACTGACAACTCGAAACCACCACCGGGGAAACGCGGGGGAAAAACTTTCTCGTGGGGGATGCCACCGATCACATGTCCGAACTTACTCGCGCTCGATATAGATCGAATCGATTCGCCGTCTTCCTTGCCCTTGGTCGACAGTCCGAAAGAAATTGTACGCCGGAAACGACGTCAAGGCAACAAGGTGAAAAGGCAAACTACCCCTTCTACAAATAGACGATTAAATTACAAGTACCATTGAATTGAAAGAAAAAGAAACCCCCGCAAAAAAAAAAAAAAAAAAAAAAAAAAAAAAAAGGAAAAGAAAACAAGAAAGAAAGACACGCGCGATGAGAAAGTGGCGAGAGAATCAAAGCGGATGATTCTGAACGATCGCACGATCACACGACGGAAGGAGGATGGAAGCGTACGAGCGAGAGAAACACGCGTTCACGCGACGAAAACGTAATCGCTACTGAAGAGTTCGGTTGGATGCCGATCGAGGAACTTGACGAGCGTACGTCATCGGGCAAGTGAAGCGATAAGAGGCGATGATCGTGAGGGAGGCGAGCGGGAGATCGCGGGTCAAAGTTCGTGTCACAGATTAGAGGGACGGGATTGCCAGCGGCGATCGTCCTTGCGTGGAGAACGTGGAGAACAGACTGATCGTCCCTCGCGGCCGACACGACGCGTCGTTCGAAAGCGCGCGCTCGTACTGGCATTAAGTCGAGAGAGGGATAGAGGAGGAGGGGGATATGTATGTATATCTAGAGGGGATGCCGGGAACAAGCAGTCTCCTCCCTCGCAAACCTGCACGGCACGAGGGTGGCCGAGACACTGACCGAGCTTCCGTCGCTCGGCCACCAGCGAACCCTAAAGAATCCTCGGCCCTCCGAAAAACACTTGTATCGCCCGCTCCTGTAAAGATTCCCGTCGACTCCCGCTGTATTTGATCGTCCGTCATTCGACGACGATATCAAGCACGGCCATTTGTCGAGCACAGATATTCTACATACGTTTATACGGACATTTTGATCATCTTCTTTGCCTACAAATGTAGGTGAGTATAGGAAAATAAAAGCCAGTTGTTTTCCTTCTTGAATTAAATTCTTGAAGAAAATTAGATCAGGTTTGTTGATATCATTGTACGTTATGTGTATTATCTACGAAATATTCATACAACTGTTCTCGTAAAGATTCTGATAATTTCCTAATCATTTCTGACGTTAATCTCTGTATTCTGTAAGTCTGATCTAATACTTATTGCGACATAAAAGATACGAATATACCGTGTCGAATAATCCCTTTCTAGAATTACAAAGTGAACGAAGCATTTAGTTTCGTATTTCGCTACAACCAGAAGAACCATTCGAAAATCAACAACAAGAAAGTTAAATCGAACACAAACTACGATACGCTTCAGTCGTTCTTGTAACGGGACAATCCAGAATAACGCCATTTTTCGAGCGATTTGTCAATCAGCGTTAATCCAAGCAAGTACATACAAATCAAACACGTTGAATCGTAGCACAGTGAACTCCATTTGTAATTCATCGACACATCGGTGCCAATTCTTGTCACGAATTTACATATACCGTGTCATCGGGACAATTTTCGTCGCGCTTTCGTTCGCTGGAGGATCCGACGAGAACCGTGGAATTACACGGTGGAACGTGTGTCCCTGGCGAGCTGTCGGGCGTTGGATTTAAAAATTAAAGGTACCGCACGTGCACAGGAGTGGCGTGTGACTATTTAAAAGGCGTTATTTCCAGAGGAACAGTGGCCGGGGCGTAGTTTTCGGCCATATATATTGATAAATATTCCAAAAGTGGCGTGGCCTGTCGCCGATGGAAACACGTGTTTCATATCCCACGCAACGACCTGTATCGGTCAAGTATCGGATTACTGTCATGGGATCACCCTTTAGGAACCCTGTCTGTCTATCCGAGGGTAAGTGCATGTCGACGCTGCACAGAAACCCTCCACGAGAATAATCTCTGGAGGTACGAGGGAAAAACCGAATTCTCTGTTAACATCACGCACGAATAAGCCAAACAGTCGTACGTTTTACACGGGCGGGCCAATGGACGAGGAATCCGGAGATCAATCGCCGTCCGATCACTAGTCTGCCAATATTCGAATTGTGAAACCTTGAACGCCAAGCGTACACGCAGTACGCTTAAATATTGAAACCGCCATAATTTTGTAAAGAGAAATCGTACAATAATGAATATATCGGGCTCATTTCACTCAGAAGCTTGATACTTAAAATGTAATTTAAAAATATATCGTTCAGTTTATCCCAGGATGTTTTTGCAATGGCAAAACGGAGGCAGTTTTATTTCTCGAGAATTGTCGCTATAAATTGTCGTAGTATGTAAAAACATTGTAAAAAAATTCTTTCCATGATTGAATCTATAATGGGTTTGAAGATTGAAGCTTCCCCTTTATAGCGACCTTTCAAAACTTGCTGCTTTTTCGCTGATTCATTCAACCTTCAATATCAGGTGGAAACGATTTCTTGGATTTTCGTCATTTACGCCTAAAATTCAAAATTCAATAAAATAGTTGTAAAAGATGATACATCAAGTTCAAAAGGAAAAGCTTTAATCTTCAAATTCATTGTAGTTTCAGTTACGAAAAAAATTGTTCAATGTTTTTACATTTTATGACGATTTGTTATTTTCGAAAAGAAAAATAATTAGGGAATGTAAAAACGATACATAAATTATACAAAATAGAGTTTTCAAGTTTTAAGACGAGCCCAGGTTATTGTAAATTTTCTTACGAAATCATAATAGTTTAAATATTTAATCATAATCACATAAGTATTAGAATATGAGAGTTGTAATAATGTGTACATAATACAAATATAATAATATACGAAAATATCTATTATACAAATTATCCAAAGTAGATTATATTATAACATGTATAGATTATATTATAACATAGACAAAATAAATTTTTGTTTGCTTCTAGTTCTTTAATAATGTTGATAAATATTTTAAAATGCATAAGCTCAACATATTGTCAGGAATGATTAGAAAATTATTAAAACCTTAAGATTTGAAACTTGTAAGAATTGTAGAATTCGAAAAAATTTAATATTATAATCTATTCTTTATGTATGTATTGTCAATATATATTAAGTCATTGTTACAACTAATTTTGGCAATTTTTTCAAAACTCGCATTTGTTTCAAAATTTTAAACGAACTACCATGAGTTTTACATCTAATTCGTACTAAACTTTTTCGATAAAATTTAAATTAGAGGATTGTAGTGATCAATATGTTTCTCTTGCAATTCTGGCAGATAATTCTTACAAATTTACACATCGTTATCTTGAATGAATAGAAAATCATCATCGTTTCCTTGATAATTTACAGATATCATCACATTTTATGTGAGATTCTAATATCTATGAATGAAAGTATACGTACGTATGTATTTTGTGAGCACAGAATGGAATAAAGAAGAACAAACGACGTTTGTTACATGGAGAAATAAGAAAAATTAAAACAGAACTTTTGGTCATTACAGTAACATATTCTTGTTTTATGAAATAGGAAAAAAAGTTTATGCCTTATCTTAACGACGAAATTAACAATTCACCAAGATTAGATGAAAACGCCCTAGAGACACTATTTAAACGAACCGCAAAATTCACAGGTGGCGTTTAATTAAAATCATTAAGGAAAGGAATATTAAGAGTAATAAGTTAGATATTCGTGGTCACAGCTGCTCGTGAAAACGTTACGTATAAAGTGAATAACATATCCGATACAGTAGTCACAGAAGCATCCACAGAATTTTCAACGACACTCGATGAAAATTTCTTTAACATCCAGTATCATATCCGACTCTCGTTTAAATATTTCACTAATATCTATTTCATTCGTTACATCATCCCCAACCAAAGATAGGAATAACTCTCAACTGGTATCACATGGATCAATAAAAATTTCGAGTTAAATTATCAAATCTTCGAGTGTTTGATTCAATTCAATTTTATTATTTATGTACATCAGTAAGTGTAAAATTCAGTAGAAAACTTTAGAGGATCTAATTATTACAGTCATATATAATCCAACGACACCATACATATTAGCGAATTAACATTACAGCGATTAATTATCTCCAAATTATCCCCAATGCGGAATCTCAAAATATCAGATCTCGAAACACATCGAATCATAGTGATTAAACGAAAAGGGGGAGCCCGCGGGAATTCGCAACGGAATATCTCTTACGTAACGATCCCCTGTACGAGTGGAAAGTTTGTTACAATTAGAGTGAAATATATTAAACACCCCTGGACCTCTCCCTCCGCGATTCCGTTAGGTACCCATCGCGTTCGCAAAGGAACGAGGAGAGAAACCGGAACGACGGTGAAATTAAAGCAGAACCTCTTAAAACGTCTTCGCGCAGGACGTTTTTTTTACAATCAGTTGAACGAAACGATGGCCTTTTTGTCGAGGCTTCCCGAAAATTCCAGCATCTGTGATACGATCTCTCTTTCTCTCTCGAACCGAATCCGAAACTTTTCCCCCGTGCTCTTCTTCGTTTCGCGTTCGCTTTCTAATTTTCCTGCGCCTCGTTGCGTAACGTGGAAAATTCGAAAGTCTATCGTTTCGTCGCTGCCCAGGTTCGACGGCGAAATAATTAACGGCGGAAACTTTCCGCGCGATTGAAAGATCCCGCGTCTACGACAGAGGAGCACCTATATAAAGTGGATCGTCGCCGAGCAAGCGACATTAATTAAAATCGCGGAGTTTAAGCCCACCCTCTGAATGTGCGATGTGGTCCCTCTCTATCGTTCGGTCCGGCTACCACGAGGATCGTTTAAGAACTCTTGGCACGTGCATAGAGCGGTTCGTTGAAAATCGATCTTGGGGCAAAGTTTTTTTCCCGTCTCCCCTCCGCATCTAGCAAGATAGGATCGGCGATGCGTTTTCGGTGTAATTTCCGCAGTAAATTAGCCATAAGTGCATCCGGTCGATTGGTTCTTACGTCCAAGTTGGTCGTATAATGGCTGTTTGGGTGATAGATCGGCTCGAAGCCGGAGAATTGATAATTGAATTGTTAATTTGGCGAGGATTCGGCGTAATTGCTTTCGCTCCATCGATTAAATATATTTATCTTTCGTGGGTGGGATGTTTGTTTTTGTTGCGGATAGTTTTAGCTCTCGATGGTGCTTGAATTGATCTCGGTTAAACGGGGTTAGGTTTCTAGTGCATTGTACGTTCGACAGCAGTGTCGACATGAAAATTTAGTTGAAAAGAAATTCAATTAGCGAGTTACTAAACTTACAGAATGGTGGGAAAAAAAAACTACTAAAACACGTTGTCAAAACGTACTCGTAAAATCCAGCTATGAAACCTGTTTACGACTTGTTTCCTGCATTAGAAAGATTGCACTGTTCCACTTTTTCATCGAGGTCTTCAACTATTCACACTAGGTACACAAGTTACGCTATCAAATACTACACGTATATAAAATTGTAATATTACTATTACAAAGAGATAGCAGAAAAGAAAAGAGTTCTAAAAGTAACACCTTCAGGATACTTTTCCTCTTTATTCGCTTATAAAATGATTGTGCAAACACTTCATTTAGGGAACGGCGGCTATGAGGGTAAATACACTCACCGGATGAAGTATTACAGGAAAATTGCTCCATTGTGATTTTAATTCATTCGTGGCTTAACAACGCGTCGTAGCGAGGCGAGGTTCGCGGCGGTGACCGAAGAGAAACGAAAGAAAAGGCAAGAATGGAAGGTGGAAAGAAAGGAGGCGCTCTTGAACGAAAGTGACGAAGGCAGAAGACCTTCTCCGAGAACGGAAAACGAAAAAGCAGCGCGTGTGCTCGTTTGAACGAGCCACCAACGAGTAATTAATCAGATCAGATGCGTATCGAGCCCATCAGATCAGAAGCGTTTCGTCTACCCAAACTGCGTTTCTCGTTAGACAGGCTCGTTTCGCCGAGATCGCGCGAAGAAAAAAGAATTTAAACTAATTCAGAGTCTAACGACGGTGTTCTGCAATTTTTAACGGAGGGAAATCGAACACTTCATCGACGTTTATCGAGAGTATCGCGATGGATTTTAAAACGAAGGAGGGCTCTTTGGTTCTCTTGTGATTCGTCGACGATTCGCGGAAATTCCATACAGATTACGATACTTTTGAGAGATTTTCTCGGATTGAAAACGAGGTTGAAGAACACTGATACAGGGAGCAGATTATCTTACCAGCGAGGCGGAAGTGTACCGTCGATATTACCGGTAGCTTCGCGAACTTACGAGAGGATATTCAGATCGATCATTCCGGTTGAATATTTTCTGGTAATGGAACGTGGAACCCGCGTAACGACGTACTTCGATGAAATGGTGTATCGCGAATGACTGATTCCTTTACGAATCACTCAGAATAAAGGAATGACTTTTTTCACTATTAATGATCTCGAGAATGAAATTAATGAATTATTTGCTTGCTGCGAAGTGTTTTAGTATCACTAGAAGTAATAAAAAGAAGTTGAAAAAAAAAAGATTCAGACAAATTATAACCATTTTGGTTATATTCTCCCTCGTTAATATATAATATTTTTAATACTTTTTTTATTTAAATGTATAATGAAAGCGCCTTAGTCAATAATCAAGAAGAATAAAATATTTTTCTGGAAAAAAAGTTTTATTCTTCTTGATTATTATTATTATTTACGCATTTTTATGTTAATTCAATATTGATAATTGTCTATAAGGTTAGAAATATAACATTGAGCGTAAATATATGACAATATATATATAATTATATATTATATATTATTTATAAAAATCTTTTATTTTTAACGATGACATTCGAAAAATAAAGTCTAGTATCCGTACACTTGATGGAAAATTTTAAACTGCTATAACTTTGTAAGAAAAAATCATTTTAAAGCGTAAAGCCTTTCTTTTCATAATACCAAGTTCGGTTCTTTCAAAAATGTTTTTACATCACTTTATAGAAGGAAGTAAATAAAAATACTTTCCTTCCCGAAAATTTTGCAAATTCAAACATACTTATGAAAAATCGGATGTTTCTCGAAAAAAATGATTCTTTTTCACAAAGTTAGAAAAGTTCTAACAATTTTTCATTGAGTATTGGAATACTTTCTTATCGTTCCTCTACGTATAACATAAATCCTAAAATCACGAATAATAAAATATACCTATAATTTCGAATGATATTCTAATTTAGTAATACATAATGTAATTAATTGTATTAATAACACCGTCCACTCATTTCGTTCTAGAACACCTTGTACGTTCGATTTCGTGCAAATTCAATGTCCGAACGATCGTTTTTACGCGGTTAGGTTACAGTAAACCTTTATACGCAGCTGCATAAACGATATTGAATCCGCAAAAAAATAAAGAAAAGAAAAAAGAAAAGAAAAGAAAAGAAAGTAAGAAGTCTGATCTTTTTGCATCGAAATTCCATCCGCGTCGAAGCACCTTGTCTGATTTCGTAGAAGTACTATGTTCCACGCGCAAAAAGGAAGAGAAATGGAGCGTGCTGCGTACACAGCCCTATTCATTGACTAACTTATTGCTTGTCGGACGAACGCTAAATAGCTTTGTACAACTTCAGTCGCTTGTAAATGCGAAACTGGACACAAAGAATGCTTGTGCTGCGTTTGGCGAATTGCACATGCCTCTTAACGACGACATAACAGGATATTAGTATTTCCACAAATCGTTTTGTGACTTGAGAATTGAACTGATTCAAATTCAATTGGATTATGTGCAACATCTTTTTTTCTTCTTTCATTTATTTGGTTGCATGTTCCAACAAACAATTTTGAAAAATTATTTCTTGAACAACCATTTATTGAAAAGAGCTGTGATCCAACATAATTCGCATGATTTAATTAAAATATACGATTTACTTTGGAAATTGGAAGCTTGTACGTAACTCAGACAAGGCGTAAAGAGTTCATAGTTGAAAGTTTTGATCGAGTTATGGCAAAATGAACTCTACTGAGTGGACTAAACTAGAAAATAGAGGACGATTCTTAATATATTACTTTCTTAATCCCTGTATCAAAACAGATCAAGATTTTCATTAAACCTTTAATTCTTCATCAGGGTTGCCGTTCTTTAATCTACTTTAATCTATATAGATTAGATTTGACGATTAAATATTGTAAGATAGCCTACAATAGTAAAATAAAACATTTGCTTTTAATTTAATTAACAGTGTTTGTTAATTACTAAATGGACACTGTGACACATAAAATCAATGATAGCTACCAATTTCAACGAATAAACTTTATCAAATAAGTATAAAATGAAATTATTCGATATATAAAATAAAGAATAAATACAAATTTTATCTATGGTCCATTTCCGATTCTTGTTTATAACTATCCTGTCTTATTGGATATGTCATATTCTTTAGTGTAAAGAATGCGTTTTAAACTTGAATAAACAAGCGTCACTTTTGTTTCATTCTAACATTACATTGGTTCTCGTGTATAGAGTGCAGTACAGTCTAGCTGCAATTTTTATCCACATCGGTAATTCAGTTTCTTCGCCACAAACACAATTGAACTCAGTCAACGAAATACTATTTAAATTATGGTCTCCAACTCATCATTGATTAACCAAGATAGACCGAACATCAAATGTTTTTCCATGTTCCACATTTTGAAGGTCAACTGACCCCTTTACCATTTTCGTGTCACAACCTATCATATCGATTTTGGCAGGTTTTGCACCGCAGCGCTACTAGTAAAAGAAATTAAAATCAGAAATTATGAATGATGTTGTTACATCTACACTGAAAATTATTTATTGAGTTGAATGTCTTCTCGTTTGCATGACTAGGCATGACTTCTTAAGAAATCGCGATACAGTAACCAGAAAGGCTACTAAAAGAACATTTCTTACTTCATGCAATAACCAGAAGGGCTATTGACAAATCTACATTCGACATGAATCCGAGCAACAAACCGTATCTTGTTTCGCAACACTCACTAGAACTACTAATTATGAAGTAGGAAATTTTCAAAATAAAACGCAGAGTATTAATATAGCTAAAACTCTCGAAAATAAGTACGCAACGCTATTAATTTATGCCCTCATATTTAGAAATACGCAATACTAATTGCGACGCGTTCAGTGCAATCATGCTTGGGGCTATTGATGAATGACCACCTTTGTACAGCTCTTGTAGCTGCATTAGGTGATCCAGGAGTAGGAACAGGATTCCACGAATTCAGTGAAAGAATTTAGGCATTTTGTGAACGCAACGTTACATCAAGAAATGTGATCATTCATTATTGCAACAATAACAAGAAAAGTCGCGATTTGCCCAATAAGAAAAAATATATATCTATCTATCTACAAATATTTAAAAAGCACTGGTTTTTAGCGCACTCTACGTTTAAACAACGGTGAATTGGGGAATTATATCAAGTAGATGGAAGTTTGTCAAATAGTGAATGCACCAGAAATATAATTTTTGAAACCCATTACAGTGTTGTCACATTTTCAATACCGAAATGTGAAGCCAGTACCAAATCAAAATCATTTTACTATATGTCAAAAAGAGCTCTACTTATATTTTACGGTATTATGATTGTTTTTCTCCATATAGTAAATTAAAGTTGTAAAGTTATAAATAAAATTAAAGAACCTATGATGATCTCAAATAAATTTTATCAAAATTTCGATGTAATATGAGAGAAATTAAAGTGAAGAAGAAAGAACAACCTTCTCATTTACAGATATAATCACTATAGAAGAAATAGTTGATCTTAGACTTTCTAAAATATTTTTGTACGAAAAATAGACAAATTCGAATGGAATATTTTCCACACACCTACAAATTAGTTACCCATATGTCAAAATTATATATTATTTATTTTTCATTAATCTAATGAATACGTACACAGAATGAATTTACACAAATACCTAGATCGCAGTCGTATTACTTCATTAACTTTTGTAATGAGCATTCTCTTTTGGATATTTCATAGAATTTTATGTATTTTCTAAATTTTAGTGTATTCTATGTGTAATCTTCTTTTTTTGATGTCAAAAATATTTGTGAAATAAATTTAACAACATATATTTAATTACCATTATATAGGACCCAAGCATCATTCCCTCTAAATTCCATAGTCCATGTTATTCCATCTTTCATCCATGCATTTGAAAGTTGATAAATTTGTAACAAACTTATTTGTTGGATTAATAGTAAAAATAAACTTAACACAAAAATTCTACACCACTAAACCAGTCCCAACGTTTGGAAAAAAAAGTAAATGAATAGCTAGAAGGGTTACTGTACACTTATCTATGTTACAAACTCGAATATCTTGTTTCGCAACACTAATTCACTAGCACTAGTTAAAATAGGAAATTTTCAAAATCCAACGCGAAGAGTGCTTCGTTTAAAACTCCCGAAAATAATTACGCGACGTTATTAATATACGCACTCATGTTTAAAAATGCGCAACACTAATTGTGACGCGTCCAGTGCAACCATGCTGCAGGTTGCTGATGAATAACTACTTCTGTACAACTCTTGTAATTGCACTAGGTGATCCAGGAGCAAGAACAGCCGTCCACGAATACAGTGGAAGAATTTGGGCATTTTGTAAACGCAACGCTACATCAAGAAACGCGATCATTCATTAGCGCAACACTAAGAGCAAAAATAAAGATGGAAATCGCGGTGAAATAATGTCGCAACACCAACTCTAAAGCTAAATTCAATGAAAATTATTATTAACAATACAAAACTGTACGAACGAAAAGCTATGTCAAATACTCTAATACTTTAAAATTAATTGAAAGCAGTAACTCTATAATTTAATTCAAAACAATAGGAAGCAACAGAAATTTTATTATGTATAACTCTAAGACAGTTTTAAAAATTCACAATCGCGAAATCATAATTTGCAACTCTAAAACAAACACGATTATCATTTTTTCGCAACTCTAATTTAAACCATAATCAATTTTTCGCAGCATCAATAAACAACAGCGGGACTATCTCGTAACTCTAATTCAACCCGTAATCGTTTTCTCGCAACATTAACACGAAAAAGCGCGATCTGCCCAAGACGGAGATGAAAGATAATGTAGAAGAAAAAAAATACTACTACAAATACTAAAAGAGCATAGTGACAAAGTAGTAACGAGAATGACTTCCCATGCTCTGGAATCATGTAAATGATTCAGAGGATGAGAAACCATTTGTTGTGACCCTCTTCGTGGCAGTTTGCCGGGCCTCTTCAGCTTTTTAGCCTCTTCTTTCTTCGAGCGCAATGCCCACTGAAACTTACGACTAGCTCGAGTCTTTCTAATCGCAATCTAAATCGCGAAAGCTGACTCTAATACACGTGGACGACTAACGATCACAATGATCGTTAAACGTTCGCACGTGCGTGCTCGAGCAATACTTACCCAAACGTTCGTTTCGGGACCTATTCGCGACCTATCCACGACCACGACCGCGATGCTAAATTCGAAAAATCGAAGAGTAAAACCAGAAACAAATGGCATGCTCAATTTGTACCAATTTCACTGTCGATTTTTCAAATTTGATTTCCTGAAACAGGTTGGACACGCGAAAAAGGGACACGCGACCAGAGACTGTGCCAACCTGCCCGGCCCTACCTACTTATAATTAAACACAGGCACACCAGAAAGTAAACTACCTATCCTAACCAGACGCCCTATATTTAAAAAATGGCAAAACAGACACACCAACACACTCATTCTCACGGTTCTCACACATACCACCCGGGCGCAGACCTAAACTAGAGAGGACGTCCCGGGACGCCTCCGACACCCGAGCTTAACATACAACATTCACACTCTAATTTACGTACCATTTTTCTGAAATCGACTGACAATGACTAGCGACCATTGCGTAAAACGTGGTTAAAACACGTTTACAGCTATACGTGAGATATTAATAACTAAGAAAAAATACATATTATTTTTACAGATATTACATGTGCAAGTAAACTTGGAATCATTACTATAATTAATAATATAATTATAGTGTATTTAGTGGGTATTATTATAATAAATTCATATTTCGAATTAGAGCGTAAATATTTTTAATGTTACAATTTATAATGAATGAAATACAATAAAAAACGACGCAATTCCACATCCTAACCACACACACATATGCGGAAAATACGTCGTGCACGATACGCTAATACATTGTCAG
>NW_025110693.1:0-12513 GCF_011392965.1 Frieseomelitta varia
AAAAAAAAAAAAAAAAAAAAAAGAAAAGAGAAAGGAGAACGTAAGAAGCTTCTTATTAACGTTACGTATGGCTATGCAAAAATATAAGTGAAACACGCCTCAGATAGAAACGAGGTTTCGATTCGACGTTTACACGTGGAAATCTGTTTACTTTCAGTCCGCTTTCAGCGGAAGTATAATATTCGAGCGTGCACAAATTCAGAGAGACTCTTGATGAAAGGAACGTTTCTTTTTTCTTCTTTAACGATATCTAAATAATTCGTCAGTTCTGCTATTTTTTCGTTTTTTTTTCTTTCTTTTCTTTTTTTAACGCTATCAGAACGTCTACTTGCGCTATCTAATTTATTGCTGTCGAATTTCGACGAAAACGAAAGCCGTTGAACGACGATGAGAGAGTTAATGCTCGCGAGAAACACGCAAAGGAATATCCGCAGCGAAACCACCCCTTCGAGAGTTCACAAATTTCCTTCATTTTTAGAATTTAGATGCGAGAGATCGACCGCTACTCCTCAGATCCCCGACGATTTTTCATGCTGCTTACACAGCTATACGTTCGATTCTCCAGCAAAAGTGTCCACGAACGTGCTTGCGGGCAAACGCAAGCTATTATCAAAGAGGATCGAACAATGTAATTTTCTGTAAATTTGCATCTCTCTCTTGGTAGAATCGGGGGACGTTCATTGTAAGTAAGGATCGGAAGAAGTGATACGGGAAGAGACAATTCGTTGAAACGTTTCCAGTTGTTGTTTTTTTTTTTTTTTTTCTGAATTCTTTATTAGAGCGTAGCCGGTAAGCGTTTATGGCAGCTTTATGAGGATGACTGGGGTAGCGACCGTCGTAAAAAGTCATCGAAAAAAAAAGAAAAAAAAAAAAAAAATACCTAACCCAACGGTGAAACAACAATAAAACGATTAAATCCATTAATATTAACAGTAGAAGTTTAGGTTGATACCAACTAATGTAAATTCAACTAAAGAATAAAATCCTCCTAACGTAGCTCTCAGCGTCGTCGTTTCGTGTCTTCCTCTTCTCTGTCTGTTCAGAAAGAAAGAAAGAACCAGAAACAAAGAAAATATTATTACAGACGGCGGAGGAGGACGAGTCGGATAAAGAGAATTAAAAAATGGGGATGTTGTGGTAGAGCGGAGATCAAAGGTGTTCGCGTACTAACAATAATTATCTCGTTCATCGCGTCGATGACAATATATAATAATAATAATAGTAATAATAATAATTAATAATAATAATAGTAATAATTATAATAATGATAATAATAATAATAATAATAATAATAATAATAATAATAATAATCGTAGGAGCTCTCTCCCATTCGACCGCCTCGCTGACTGGAATAAAACGCAACTACGTAATATTGTATTGCGGGCTTACGATAGTTAGGTCTCTCTCTCTCTCTCTCTCTCTCTCTCTCTCTCTCTCTCTCTCTCTCTCTCTCTTTCTTTCTCTGTCGCCTCTCATTTTCTGCACGACTCTCCCATGGTAATAATTAATACTATATTCTCGTTATAATTTCTTTATCGCTAGTATTTCTTTCCACCTTCGCGCGAATGCTAAATATTTCTTCGTATTTTCTTCACTCTCTTCTTTTTAAATCATCTCTCTTGTCTTACTCACACTTTCTAGTTTTCCCACACATACGCGCGTCCTTTCTCACTCTCTCTCTCTCTCTTTCTCTCCCTCTCTCGCACTCTATCACCCTCTTGCGGTTTCTCTCGGTTCTTTTTTTTTTCTTCTTTTTTAAAATTTTGCTCGACGCAGGATAGCACGCGAACGTTCCGCAAGAAAGAAACAATCGTTTCGCTCGCACATTTGCTCGTTCGTCTCGTTTGCGGCCATCCTGCGTTTGCGTTAACACGACGACTGCCTCGTTTATTTTTTGTTAAACATCTCTCTGTCTATCGGATCGTTACGAGGAAATCCTTTCGTGTCCCTCTTTTCTTCGTTTTCTCTTCTTCTTCTTCTTCTTCTTCTTTTCTATATAATATACTTTATAAAATACATTAGTTTACAAACAACGTGGATTAAGTGCCGACGTCCCGCGGAAGTTATCACAGCTCAGGCTCGATCGTGGAACGGCTCGACTATAAGAACTCTATCTCCTTGCTACCCGGGTGAAACTAGTGGAAGAACTTCCAGCTCAAGAAAAAGAAAGCGCATTCTCGCTCGTGGTTTCGCGCGCCACCACTCGCGTCAACTAACTGTCGATCGATTTAAGTCAGCATACATATTAGACTTTTCGTCTCCCCTGAACCGGGTAGAGGTGTCCGGGCGTCAGTCATGAACGCGTGGATCTCTTTTTCTTTCTGCAACGCTTGCTTCGTTCAATCACTTCGTTTAATCAGGCAAAAATATTACTAGAAATATATCAAGGTAAAACAGGATCGCGTTACGGAGCTGCGCAACCGACTGGCAGAGACGTCGATCGTTAGAACAATAAGACTATCTTATCGTGCTACATACATATGTACAAAGCCTCTGGCACAAGAGGCACTCTCCCTTCCTTCGATTTTCTCCTCCTTCTTTTCTTTTTTTTTTGTTCTTTTTTTTTTTTTAATTTTCTGAATCCGAAACGTGCACTAACGCAGGAAGCAACGCGGGAAGGCATTCATTTAAAGAGCAGCTCTTTTCTCCTGCTTATAACTTTCTCTATGTCTTGTCAACTGTTTAAAATAAATATATCTTGGTACATGTTCGTACTGTTAGCTAAAACCGCGACTCATAAACGTAAGAATGCTTACATGAAAGAAAAGATCCGAGCTAAGATACCCTAGTGAAATCGTAGAATGATAGTGCACGTTCCGGATGTGTATCTACAATGAGGCAAGATCCCTTCAACGAATATCCTTTCGCCATCCATCGGACCACACGGTTGTACCCTACGTTATATCATTCGTTCATTTCGTGGTTGCGTGGAACGCGAACGCGAAGAACGTACAAAGAATCCTGGGTGGTTGCACGATTTGCAAAAATATCTCTCAACTATCTCCTACATTTTTCTTGCTCTTTTTGTTTTTTTATCTTTTTTTTTCCTTTTTCTTTTTTTACTTAATTTTCTCCAAATACTAACTTTTTTTAACGATCGTAGGGGAGGTGGGCAGGGGACTAATATTTTTTCTTTTAAAAGTTAACGGTAACTGTTCGCCCTCGCGCGAGGACGAGATTGGATGGTATAATTTTCTTATTTTTCCTTTTTTTTCTTTTTTTTTTTTACTTTTTTTTTCTTTTACTGTAGTAGATAAATTCTCTAAATTTTCAGCTCTCTGCTTCGAACGGGGGGGGAAAAAAAGAATCGATGTTATCGAGTTCGTAAAACGTGTGAATTTCGTCGCTATAATATTTTCATCTCTCTATTTAACGAGCACTTCGCGTTGAATTGGACATGGGATAAATCGGATTATAGTTGACGACCTCTTTTTTGTTGTCGAACAGTCTCTGCAGACCGTAGTTAAAGAAAATGCCCGGATCGTTGCAGCGACGTTCTTCTATTCTCTCTCTCATTTTCTCTTTCTCTGCTCTCACGTTCGGATCGTTAATAACGTTCCCGGCATTATACAGAATAATAACTCTGATAAACGAAAAATAACGAATCATTACAACGTCAGGATGTTTTCGGACCACAATCTCTTGCGAACCCTCGCCCTCTCGCGTCCCTACGTATCCCTGAAAAAAGAGAGAATTGCAATTTCATATTCTGACAAACAATTGATGATAAAAAGATGAATGTAGATGAATGAAAGTGATTGTTAACTTGTTAACCGAGAAATTTTTAAGCACAAATTTTTAATTTTTTGAACGTACAATGATTCATAAAAGTATTTGAGCACTGGAAATATTATAATATAAGGTGTGACTAGTTTGTAATGCATCGCTAACGAACTCGACCTTATGATTATATTGGTAAATACAATTAAATAAATAAAATTGAAATCAATCTGAAAATATATCTGGAAGTTTACAATTATTGCAAGCATGTATCTATCAAGTGAAATGGTCAAGTTCTTAACAAAACTTTCAAGATTAATTCTTGATTAAAGTACGATTTCGGTTAACAGGCTAGAATACTGAAACAGCACATAAGTAGCTCTCCTAATGCGACAAAAATCCTCCGAAGAGGAATAAAGCGACTTGCAAATGAAAAAGCAGGTTGAGAAAGTTTAATGACTACTAAGGATACCTAATGACTACTTTTTCCATCAGCATATACAGAGAACCCTCCGGCGAGTGATTGGCAGGAACTAAAGACTTAATGAGTTCCTTGACAAGAGTCTCTGTCATTCCTGGCGAAGTGCGTTCCGCTGTCTCGAATGCATTGCGTAGTTCCTCTATCGCGCCGCCGTTCTTGCCAATGCCGCTTCCGCCCTCGCCGTTATTGTCTCTTGCCGAATATTGATGCTTCCGTTGAAGCTGCGTTACAATACAAACGTAGATAGAACAAAGAGTTAATTTTTCCATCTCTTCAGCGTGTCGATTCTGTGTAAATTCTCTTTTACAAGAAGAGAGCACGCAAAACTCAACTCTGTTCAATATTTAAGACAGACCGAGACGTGGGTAAGTAAATGAAAAGTTCCAACATTTTTGTGACGTATAAAACTGTGACTGATTTTGAAGTTTTTTTTTTCTGAACATTTTGGCATAAAAGAAAATTGAAATATAAAACTGAAAGCCACTAATCTTTTAGTAATTACTTGTGGAGAAAAATTCTCAAAATTAAACCAATTTATAGACAAACTCAGGATAATTTTCCCCTACATTTCTCCCTGTTTCTTTCTTATTCTTAACTTGTACATATCAAAGACACGGTAGAAAAACGTTCGATGCTTCCCCACAGGAAAAAAAAAAAGAACATTTACCTCGGAAAGGAGAGGTAAAACAACACCGGAAAGAACCGCGCTCCGCGGATGTTTGAGTTCCTGCGAGCTCCTTGGCCTCTGTTTATCTTCACCGGGCCTATGGTCCACCATAGGTACGACAGGTACATCCGGTTTACTGTTCCTCTTTTCCTTCGCGTTGAACTCTCTTTCCCTGTCTCTGTCCCTATCTCTGTCTCTATCCCTGTCCCTGTCCCTGTCCCTTTCCCTTTCTCTTCCTTCTCTATCACGTTCCCTGTCCCTGCTGTCTCTGCTATCACGTATCTCCCTCAACGAGGAATCTCGATTAAAGTCCCGGTAATCTCGGTCCTCTCGTTTCTCTCGCGTGTCCACGGGCGGCGGTGGCGCAGCCTCGTGCGGTCGGGACTGGAAAAAGACATGATTAAATTCCAGCGATATTAAAAAAACAGTCATCACTCGAGGGGACTTTATCCGGCGTCAGACGACGGGGAGATTGTATTTTTTTCCTCAACTGTCGTTTCTTTAACCTTTGGAGGACTGATGGAGTCTCTTTTGAAGGCCTTTTGAAATCTTTAAATTTTGTATACAAGTTGTATATGAATATAATATAATTTAAAATATCGTACTGATTATTTTCATACAGTACAAATAAAGGAAAGTAATATTTTTCCAAAGAACATATGTATATTGCTGTGAACAACAAATCTGATTTCTCAATGTGATTAATTGTAACATAAATTTTTGAACAAAAGAAAAGCCAGTATTTTTTACGGGGAAAAAATATCGGTCCTCGGAAGATTGATGTATCAAAGCTGTCCGTCCGTCCGGAGTTTTTTTTATGAAACAGGGAACACTCACCGGCGTGTGTTTCGTTTGGCCATCGCGCACAGAGTCTCTCGATTCGCTCCTGTAATGATTCAACGTGGAATCTTTCGGTGGAGATCTCGAGGCACCATTCGCGTGTGGCTTCGTTTGTTGGTTGTGATTCGTGGATCTGTGATTCGGAGTGTGTGTGAGGGTCAACGAGGCTGGCTGCTCGTCGAGCGGTAGCATAGGCACCACGGAACCTTTAACCCCATGTGGACCTTTCACGGTCATTATCCATGGCTCGTCCATGTCGCTATCCTGCTTCGACTCCTCCCTGAAAACAACCAAATCTATGTAGTTTCGACTACGTGTCGTTTACAAGAATAGCATCGCGAAATAGACATCATGAATGTTTATAAAAATTCGCAGAAAAGTTTATGACCTGAGTAAAGCTCTATGTCAATTTAAAACATATATATATATATATCGTAATAAAATTTTTCTCGTAAAAAATTTTTTTCTGTAATAACAAATTTCAAAATGTACGTAAAAATTTCAAGCCAATTATTGCAAACGTATATTTAACATTTCTCTCCAAGATACAACATACTTGTATAAAAATTCTCAACGTCAACGTGTTTGCGATTTGCACAAACACATCGCGATCCAATCGTAAACAAAAGAAGTAAAAACAGAGACTCACGAGTCCGAATTTTCGCTCTCCGTTTCCGATTCCTCGCTGCGCTGCGACTTCCACTTTTTGTATCTGTCTATAAGATCGATCAGGTACGAGTTTTTCTTCGCCTTCCTGATGAACTGGAACTTTAGCAGCTCTTTCGCCGTTGGCCTCTGAAATTCACGAATGAAATGGCAAAGTGTAATTAGACGAAACACCGAGAAAGACGACTGTCTGACTACTGACGGCTGAATCTACTTTAGGAGACGCAAGGCACTCTCGACAGTTTCAGTTTCTAACGAAGATTCTTTGCCGGGGAGTACGTGCTCGTACGGCGAAAATTAGTACAGCGATACGCGAGAGTCTCTGTCGCACCGGATGAAAATCAACTCACGTTTTCCGGATCCTTGTTGAGACAGGCCTCGACAAATTCCTTGAATTGCTTCGTGTAATTTCCGGTTAATTGGGGCGGATTGTTCTTCGGTATGAGGAATAGAACCCTCATTGGATGCAGCTCGCTGTTCGGCGGTTCTCCCTTGGCCAATTCGATCGCCGTGATGCCCAACGACCAAATGTCAGCCTGCGGAAACAACGCGTTCCACCGTTAACGCTCTACGTGTCTACCTGTTAATCAGGCGATAATGGCAACGTGACCTACGCGTCTTTCAGAAATTGCTCTCGAGGACTGTCGGGAGATGCCTAACGGGATGTCTATTCCAAACAGCATTATTTCTATTTTCAAATAAAAAATACTCTACATTCGTGTTAATCTGACGATTGTGAAATCCTCCTAGAACAATGATGGCGAACCTATGACCCGCGCTGGCTTTTTAAATGACCCACACATTGATTTTTATAAACTTATCATCATATATATATAACAGAATTTTAATTATTTCTCGAACCTCTCTTTTCAAAAAATGTCAAGAAAATTACAAGTGTTCGGTTAGAGTTTAAAAGTGAGAAATAAATGCACAATTGTGTTTTATGGAGAATTTACAACTTGGTTATGTATACATGTAGGTATTTTAAGTCTTAAATGTTATATGAGTTGTGTCCAAAAAATTTTATATAGTGCTTACGATCAAACAGATGTAATAAACACTAAAAAACACACTAGCTCCTATTCTCAGGATAGCTTTGCTAGTTTTTTATCTAATAAAAGAGAGACCAGACAATAAAAAATATTAAAAAACAAAGTATATATATTTAATGTATAGTGCAGGGATGATTGGGCATGATGTCACCCCTTTTATATCAATTTTTTGACGTCGACATTTATTTTTTGCTTTCCACTTGCAAAAGTAAAAGTTGTAAAGCAAAAAGGAAACGTAAACTTTTTAGAAAATTATAAAAGTGAGAACCAAAAGAAAAGTAGTTTTTAACCATTCTCCCCTCCTCCTTTCCAAGCGACACCACTGACTTAGTGATCCACGAGCTAGTACTAAACAAAATAATGAACAAAATTTGACCTACTTCTCAAAAAGGTTCGCCGTCACTGTCCTAGAACGTTCACGAACTACATAAATTATATTGGAAGTGGTAGTATCAAGTAAACTTTACATTGATAATTACATTTACAAGATTAATGTTTTAATTAAATGAAATTAAACGATTGAAATAATTAAAGCTGTCACTTTCAGCGGGTACATGAAAATTAAAATCGATTTAGAGATCTTTTCTCAATTAATTTGGTCGAAGAATCAACTGGATCTTCAAGTGTATGATTTTTCTCGTACACACGGAGAGCGTGTGGATAAAGCGGAGAGGCCGCAAAGAGGTAAACAAGGTAACCATGTTGAACGTAGGGACGGAATGTCGGAGGCAGGTAATAAAATTAAATCTCCCGGGATACGTGACCGGACTGTAACCTGGCGAGCAATGGCCTCGAGCAGAAGAACACAGCCGACATGACGGAACACGCCAGCAATTCCCCGAGAATATTCGATATTCGTTTTCTGCGATTCCGTGCGATTACCTTCGAATCGTAGGAGGCCTGCTTGATGACTTCCGGTGCCATCCAGAACGGCGTCCCCACGAAAGTGTTTCGTTTGCTGGTCGTGTTGGTCAATTGTCCAGCAACGCCGAAATCGGCTAACTTCACGTCGCCCATTTCGCTCAGTAAGACGTTTGCAGCTGAAAGAAAATAACGACGTTAGTTGGAATAAATATATTGGAATTTGTTTTTTTAAGGCAATATTCGTAATAAGGATCATTTCATGAATGTAATTCGCATGCATTATATATTATAAGTAACACAATATCAAAGAATGTATAAAATGTTCAAAGTACAGTGTTTTCTGTAACAATTGGTTTAAGAACAATTTTCTAAAGAAATTCTATTTCGTTAATTGTAAATTTAATAATAAAATGCGAATGTTTTTTCATTGTTCTCGAAACGATATTTAAAAAATTCTGAGATACCAATCAAAGTCTCTACTATGTTTTTTATATATATGCGAACGGACGAAAAAAAAAATTCTGCGAGAATTTCGAATAACATCACTGTGCTCCCAAATATCTACAAACGTCCACGTTTAGAATTTTATTCTACTTACAACGTCACACATTTTGTAGATTCTATTTGCCAACTCTTAACTAGCAAATGCTAATCAATTAAATTCAATTTTTCGTTCTCGTAGGTAAGGATTAAAGTCGTAAAACTCGAAAGAGAAGTTTAAAAAGAACCTGTTCATCCGCGGCCGAAATCAGTATTCATCTAGAGACACGAAAGAGAGACTTTTAGCCTGCTTGTTTCACGTCGGAATTAATTTTTAAACAGATTAATTTCCTTCCTTGGTACGTGTGCGCCTGTGTTTCTTTCTTTTTTTTTTTTCCTTGGTCGGTTGGTAGACCTACCTTTAATATCGCGATGAAGCTTCCGCTCGCTGTGAAGATAATCCAGCCCTTTGAGCACCTCGCGCAATATCACTGCGATATGCATTTCCTCGAAGTTACCGGCCTTCATCAAGTCCAGGGCCGAGCCGCCACCCAAGTACTCCATAATAATCCATAGTTTCGTTCCCTGTAAACAGAGGAAGATCCACTATGTAGAAACATCCCGTAGCAGCCCTTTGTGTCTGGCAATTTTGTCGGTGTGTGTGTGTGTGTCTCAGCCTCGAAATTGTCAGCCAATCTTTTTCTTTCAGATACGCCGAGGGATTATCATGCACAACAGGCTTTATTTTGTATTATACAATAAGAGAAAGTGAGGATATTTCGCGAGAAATGATTAGAAAAATATTTAAGAATTTCATTTCATTTCATTCAATGATAAAAAACTTGAATAAAGATATATCTTATCTTGATATATGCAACAATATAACAGATGACACGGAGTCTTAAGATAAATTAAAAAATTGAAAATTTACCTCGACATTTACCATTTCATCTTGGGATAAATGAAAAAAAGATTTACGAAAATAAGCGACTCGATCTTTCGAGAATTTTTCTAACTTCTTAGCCAACTAATTTCTTTAAGATCCTCAACTTTCAAGACTTTCGGCTTAATCAATCTTTTAAAAACTGGAACGTCGATCGTGCACTTGACCGACGAACTTGAGAGTGATTTACGAAAAAATTGTAGAAGCTTGTACAGTTTGGTTTCGCCGAGAGGTTTGCAGAATCAATCGTCTGCGAACTTCCACTCGGCAGCATTTTCCTAGAAAGATTCTGTACCGCGATGAAATTGCGGCTTAGAAAAATCTCCAGATCCGGAGACACGAATCCCGTTACTGGCGAGATTTTAGGAGGAATTCTATCGATCCAATCTTCTTCAAGGGAAAAAAGAATTCCAGCGGCAAAGTATAACGCAAGGCAGCCGCAAAAGGTGAAGAGAAAAGAAAAAGAAAAAAGAATTTCAACGATAATACCGGCGTAAGAGCGTCAAAGAAGGAACTCCGTGAATAAAATGATAGCTCAAGGCCATTAGAGAAGAGAAAAAAAAAAACAAGAATGAAAAATAAAAGGGAGTTATATAGTTAACGCCGTAACAAATAATGGGAACTTCATCAAGGCTCTTTTGCGTAATAATTTAATAATATCAGTGACAAGTTTCTATTATACGTAATCGCGTATAATATTCATGTATTATTTTATAATTTGTAAAATCAGCTTCAATTTTACACGTGTCATTGTCAAACGTATTATAACTATTACGCAAGAGGATTGGTCATAGTAACTTGTCAAATTCAATAACGCTAGGTTGTGTAACGAGTTCAATCATATTTCTTTAAGAATAAGAATCTTCGTCGAAGATCATTAATTTCACGCAAGCTTATCAATCGACGATTATTTACTGAACTTGCTACTGAATTAAACAATTTTTTACCTCCTATCGCAAACTCGCCTTTCAATACGTATATTTATTATATCCATTCTTCAAGTATCATTCGACGATTAGAAAATTTTCTAAATATCGAAGTAACTGATACTACATTAACATTACGTTTTAATTTTTATTTTCGCGTTACAATGGTCTGTAATTCGCAACGTGCCAGGTTATGTATATTTCGCAAAGTGTAACAAACGAACGAATGAATTTATTTGACTGCGTTTATGCGCAGAATGCAAAATATGTAAAAATATACGAAGGCTACCTGAAAAAAAAAACAACGTAGTAAGTTTATGTTCCGTCATTTTGTAGTTTTTATCGGCAATTGGGAAGAAAGTATAATGTTGACTTTTTATTTTCCAGATCTACGACCCATAGTTTTATATTCCACACTAAATTCTTCACTTTTGAATTTTCTTCAGACTGGCCTCCGCATAAGTTCACCGATCATTCTAATCGATCGATCAAATCAGATTACTCCGAATTCATCGGAAGTTAATCGTATTAAAATGCAAAATATATTTACAATCACTTGCGCTAATTATATACCAATTTATTCCGCAATGTCTGTTCTCGCCTTCTGTATTCA
This sequence comes from Frieseomelitta varia, assembly GCF_011392965.1. NCBI lineage: Eukaryota > Metazoa > Arthropoda > Insecta > Hymenoptera > Apidae > Frieseomelitta > Frieseomelitta varia. The sequence continues at coordinate 11,253 of NW_025110693.1, forward strand.
AGCGAACTCTTAATTATCGTTTCACTAACTAAACATTGTTAATATTAATGAGCGCTTCGCCTCGAGTGTTTTACTCACCTCGCACGCGTGAACTTTGAATTTCGCGTAAATTCAGTGTGCCAATAATTTGAAACAGGTCGAGAGAAGCGAACGAAATGTCCTACAGCGACAAAGATCAGCGACGAGACAAAGATTTTGCGAATTTTTCTCGAGCGCCGGGCAATTATTCCCGCGTTTCGCTGGCTATTTCAGCGAAATGAGCCAACGAAGGAAAAGCAGATTGGACTGGAATATCGCGCTGTTGAAGATTAATTCCGTCGCATCGTTCATCACTGCCACCGGCACGCCTGGCCGTTTTGTAAAAATGCAGGAACAAAAGGGCACGCGCCGATAGAGAGAAGCAAAATCGTCCATTAATCACACGTTCGTCCATCGTTCCTTTTGCTTCTTCATAGCGACATTGCCCTTTTGCAAGCGAACTTCTCTCTCTTTCTCTCTCTCTCTCTCGCTTGGTTCTTTTTATTCAACGACGCGACAGACTGGAAATCGCGCAATATTTGCGCGACCATACGTTTTTTGTTGCATTTGTTTCACACCCCTCTTCCCAGGACAGCTGCTCTCGGAGCAAACCGGCTACGCACGATTGAAAAGCAGTCAATCGTTCTCTCGCGACAGGGGAATTTACATACGTACCGGTTGATTCGTAAAGCGTTTAATTCCGCCCGTGTCCTAGAGATCGCAATTTCCAACGTGCACCGAGATTACGAATATTAACACTGAAACTATCGACGATCCGTAAAATTTCCATCGGGAACCATTGAAGTCAAAGGAAATGGAGAGAAACTTTATAAACTTTTATTTGTATGTTTGTACGAAAAATTATTTAGATCTATAAAAATTAAAGTATCTAACAAAAATGAAATAAATTAGTCATTTTGGCTACTTTGGTGGTTCTAGCGTGAAAAAATTAAGAGCTGCGTGTATGCTTCTCCTATCAAATTGCACGAATAAATAGCTTCGATTAAAGAAATGGAGAGAAACTTTATAAACTTTTATTTGTATGTGTGTACGAAAAATTATTTAGATCTATAAAAATTAAAATATCTAACAAAAATGAAATAAATTAGTCATTTTGGCTACTTTGGTGGTTCTAGCGTGAAAAAATTAAGAGCTGCGTGTATGCTTCTCCTATCAAATTGCACGAATAAATAGCTTCGATTAAAGAAATGGAGAGAAACTTTATAAACTTTTATTTGTATGT
>NW_025110693.1:12521-53260 GCF_011392965.1 Frieseomelitta varia
AAAAATTATTTAGATCTATAAAAATTAAAATATCTAACAAAAATGAAATAAATTAGTCATTTTGGCTACTTTGGTGGTTCTAGCGTGAAAAAATTAAGAGCTGCGTGTGTGCTTCTCCTATCAAGTTGCACGAATAAATAGCTTCGATTAAAGAAATGGAGAGAAACTTTATAAGCTTTTATTTGTATGTTTGTACGAAAAATTATTTAGATCTATAAAAATTAAAATGTCTAACAAAAATGAAATAAATTAGTCATTTTGGCTACTTTGGTGGTTCTAGCGTGAAAAAATTAAGAGCTGCGTGTGCGCTTCTCCTATCAAATTGCACGAATAAATAGCTTCGATTAATTGATAATTTCCTCCCTCTGCAAGCGTGTCATTTACTCCACAATCTTTATAAATCATTCGTTCCACGTTTCTGTAATGACGAAACAACACGTAAAGCTTCGCCCGAAATGTTCAGACACTTGGAGAAAACTTTTACGCGCATGTTATAACATATAGTACACGTTATGTAAAACATCTTTCATGCGTGATTGTAATTAAGAAGATTTCGAACCAATCTGAAAATATTTATATTTCATGTCTGACCAAACGCGTTTACGTGTTTCACGAGCTAGATTTTGCTCGACCAAATGTCGAGGATCGAGGATCAAGCCTGACAAATTCGTTCGTTTATCGGGCGTCGCTTGTTTCGCGTTCCTCGAACGCGACACACTCGCCAGCCGACATTCATTATACTGAAACAGCATTTCTTTCTTTTTTTTTCTCCCCTGCTCCCCGTTCTCGTTCGGCGAGTATCTCTGTCCACGGAGGCAAAAGAATCGCGCGAACAATCGTGCCAAGTGAGAGCCGACTAACGCGAGAAACGCCACCAGCGGCTGTACCGTTGACGTTCCATTTTGCCTCAAACGACCATTTTCCCTTTCCCGGTTATCTAACCCAGTTTTGTCTCTGGTGATTCGCGTCGGTCGGAAACGAATTCGAGAATGATAACCGACGAGATAATCGCAGAGCATCGCCGAGCTCCTTAAAATTCGTGTTGCCGTGTTTTCTTTTTTCGAACGTGATTCGCGTGTTTCATTTAATTAATCTCGACTTTATGCTGATTTCATTAAAACCTTGGTGACGAGCAAAAGAGAAAGCGACATTCTTTCCCTCGCGGAGGATAATAAATTCCACTGAAAGTGGAGAGAATTGAAAGAATTTTCTGAGAAAAATAAAGATTCATAGTGTAGCTACGAACTTGTAAATTCTTATACAGCCCTCGAGGAAATTGCGTTCGTTTCTTCGCATTATTGTGATCTCTCTAGCCTTCGCAAAAATATCTTTCGTTTCAAATAATCCAACAAAAATATATATTATAAATAATGTTAAATAATTGGTTCGAAGAGGACGACACTGCAACAAACTTCCAAGCTTGCGATAATTTCAACCTCTTGCAATCTTTCGTCCCAAAATTGCAAGTATTTTAAGTACATTTAAGTACAATCCAGGCAAAACAAATAATAAATTTTATTACTCCTCAATAATTTCTATCCAGTGACAACATACCGACGATTTCAAAAGAAAAAGGAAGCAACGAGAATTATTGTATACGGTTCGGTCGCTCGTTATGGTCCGCGAATCAGTTGCCAGCGCAATGGGTTAAGCTCGTTATGGTCCATAAATAATAATAATTCTTCCTCATCGAGAATCATAAATTAAAAAAAAAATAAAAGAAAAAAAAGAAAAAGACAATATCTTTCTCATCGCGGCGAAACACGCGTTTGCCTCCAGCAAATGATCCTTCGACGTAAAAAGACCAAGAATACCAAGCTGGCTCGCAGAGTAAAATCGTAAAAGCGCCTCTCCTCGTGCTCACATCGCCTGTCCCTTTTCGGTTACCGAAGCGAAAACACGCGCGCCACGAAGAGCGAAGAAGTGCCTACCGGATAGGGGAATGATTTAGCAACCCCCGGTGGTTTCGCGTCTGGAGAAGCGGTCCCGGATGAAAACCAGGTTGAACGAACCCTGTTCGCGAACCTTGGCCACCTACGTTGACACGGATCTACGTGAGAATAAGCGCAATCGCGTCCGTAGGACGATGACAAATGGTGCCGTTTTATGGCGCTCATCCCCACGAACGTGGAAACCTCCGGTCGAACTCTGGACAAGCTCGGTGCTAGCCACGTGAAAATTATACCACCATAAAGTGTCGGTGGCTGTCAACGTTATCGTGCTCGGCGACGACTGGGACACACACGATCGAGAGATCTTTGGAAGTACCTGAGATTGGCCTGATGCGAGGATTTCTTTCCGAGGGCTGACTGATTTATCGTTCTACTTCTTATCGTCTTCCCTTTTGGCCGAGTTTTTTAATGGATTTCCATTGGAAATATGTTTCGTTATTAATATACTGCTGACTGAAAGTTTGGAGTACATATTTTTCATTCTTTTTTTTTTTTTAAATCAGCTGAACGTACTTCTATACGTTTCTATGAATATAATTAAAGAAATGGAAGTATAATTATAATTGTTAATAGAAGGACTGTTATAATTGCAATTATTATAAGAGAACTTCTTTCTAAAGAATCTCCGCCAAAGTTTTGTACATTATTAGAGATCATACTGGACGTAAGAACTATTGTTTAAGCAATGCAAATTAGCTAACCGACTTTTCTACATCGGTTGTAAGATGCTCGAGTCATCATTCTGTCCTCCGCGGTGTCTCTCGGTGTCCAGCTTGCTTAATGATTCCTTCACAAGCCGGTGAGCCAAAGAGCGCGAATCTTGAACATCCTTGTGCAAGCCACTGATTCAAGCCTTCGGTCTAACGTGGACGTGATTATCGGATATCCAATGAATCATGCTTACACCGGTGCACAGGACTAGGTGCACAACGGCTGGACATCGATGTCGGGTATAATTATCGATGAAGGCGTGCGCTATTCATCGGCCGCGATGCGTTACGCAACAGAAACGAACCGTTGTCGGTAACGATGATACATTGTTTCAAAGTGGTGTACAGGATTTCGAAATTTCTACCGTCTTCTGCCTTACGTATACTTGACTTTAGTTGGTCCAAAAATGTTCATATAAATGAACAAATGAAAGTAACACTGGGACAATCGTATCGAAATATTTCGAAATCATTAAAACAAATAAATTTGTACAATTGCAGTTAATACTCGAAAGACAATAACTGATATTAATTTTAACAAGGATATTCGTATCTTTCGAGCACTTGTTAAAACCGAAAGTGACTGAAATCAGTCATATTTTTCACGGGTTCGAAAATAATAGAAATTGTACAATTATTTACGAAGCTTCTATGATGACAGCTCTAATAAATAATACATGTTTCTTGCGCGCAACTATTACTTCAAACGTTTCGTCAGGAAAGATCAAACTAGCATTCCTCAAACGATCAGTTATTCAACTGGGGATGACGAGCCAACTCGTCAGAGAACCAATTTTAAGAATTTCCTCAATTATTGTGTCACTTGGAATTCCTTTTAGTGAAAAACGAGAAACTATCTGCCTGTTGAAGGTTATTTAATCGCAACTTTTATAAATACGATTAAGACGAGAGACAAGCAAGAGAAAGTTTAAAATTGGAAGACGTGCGTGCAAGATCCTTTTCCAAAAATAAGGTAGTCTATCGTATCCAAAAGCGTTTATTTTCGTTAATTGGCTTGATCGCCAAAGTCTTCATTAACGAATGCATTCTAAAATTTGTTACAGCCAATCTTTGTGAACATCAAACGCAGAACATTTCCACTATTTGCATAAAAATTACTGCGACTATATAGAGACTCGAGGAAAAATAAATTATACCAGAAAGTGATTATAAAATCTTTTTACATGATATAATACTTGTAAACTAAATTGTACTACTAGAATAATTATAGACTCTCGAGTTACGTACACCATATACTGTGCTAAAAGACACAATTATAATTTTTGCGCAAAGAATACGATCGATGTGATCGGGAAAGAATTCAATTCCACTGGCAATTCAACATCTGTCGACGATAGCCGGTTATATTGGATCGAAAGTGAAAGCCAACAATTTCGCTCGGGGCCCCGTCAATTAGAGGTAAATTGCTAAAAAAAGAAATTCGTGGTTGTTTGGAGTAGGCGCGGCGACGTGGCTTATTCTTGGATCGTCATCAAATCAGGCAGGCATCGGAGCCATTAGAAAATTGGCTGTCTAATAATAGAGCCTAAGTTGTGAAGAACGGCAGCGCGTTACATAAACTCATTCTCCTCGGAGGCGAGCGGATTTCTTTCGAGACACGATTCTCATTTGGCGTATCACGATTTTCAAGCAACTTCAAACTTGCTTCTACACCAGATTTATATATATATATATATATATTTCGTCGTAACATAAAACACCTGCGCTGTTGTTTTTAAATATCCGAGTCTTAAATTCTATTAACAATTAATTTGATATCGACGATTTAGACTTGACGATGATTCTCATCAGTTCAAATTACGTTACGTCGAAATTTTGACGATCTATTTAACCTCTTGCGCTGGAATGACGTGCCGTCGAGAATTTTTTGTTCCAAAATTGTAATATTTTAATATTTATTAATGTTGTAATATTTTCTCAGTTTTAAGTATATTTAAGTAAAACAAAATGGGCAAAATAAATGATAAATTTATTACATCTCAATAATTTCTATCTGAGATTCGTCAAGCGACGAATTACCGGTTTGGTCACTCGTTATGGTCCGCAATCAGTTGCCAGCGCAAGTGGTTAACCCTTCGACGTCTGCACACCGTATTGATTCTATGTATAAACGAAATCAATATTCAAACGTGTAAAAGTGATTATTATTAATAATTTAAAACATTGATTTTATTTATAGATATTGTTTATGTGTAGAATGAATACGATGTACAGAAGAGTTGAAAAGTTAAATGAATCGTCAAAATTTCGATCAGTTGCTTTTTGATGACCAGAACTACTCACTACAATTCTGAATTCTAAGTATCCAAGTTGCATGCTTAAAGGGACGATAAACGATACTTTCCAAGAACGAGGTAATCGATGATTAAAAAATAAAGAAAAAGAAAAAGAAAAAAAAAGAAGAGTAAAAAGAAAATAGAACGAGAACGAAAAGATGGCAATTTGGTTAAAAGATCGGGCAATTTCGCGTTCGTGGCTGAACGGTCGCGTAATAAGCGTCCAATTAGATTTATTCATTCATAAAATCTGAGATGCTGGTCGCAGTCTGAGCTCTGGCGAAGTACGAGCCGACGGAGAATCGTCTTTTGTTCGAGAAACAATGAACCGAGGATAATGGAGAAGAAAGGCGCCAAGCAGGGTTCCCCACGCCTAGGATGCCGTTTTCGATATTCGAATCGCGCCAACTCGCCGCAACATTCTCTTTCCCTTTCTCTCTCTATCTCTGACAATGAAACAAACTCCAAGACTGAAGAAATCACGCAAATTTTTCAACCAGGGGGGAAAGATTAATTATCGATAAAGCTTCGATGGGAAATAAATAAAACATTGGAAGAATATCGACATTTTTTACCACGCAAACTGACTCAAATTTCCTAGACTCTCCTCAAACAGCGAGTATCGAGTATCTCAACGAGTTTCAGGATTTTTCAAGATTTCACAAGACTTTACGATTAAATTCACGAACACGCATTAATTTTCGAATGAATCTAAATATACTGCGCCTGCGACGAAACTGCATTTAATTAAACGTTACAACTATATATAAACATTATTACACATTAATATATTAATGTCAAATAGTCTGGATACTTTGGATAGTTTATGCATTTATCTGCATGTAACACGCAGTTTTGCAATTCGAAAACTCCCACAGTTTCGTTGAATTTTCTCTTCCTCTATATTTTCGTGTGTTTTTTTCTTTTTTTTTTTTTTTAAATCACGGTTCGTTGAACGTGATGAATAATAATAAATAATAATCGAGGAACGAAAGACGCGGGACAATTAAATCGAACGGCCGACAGGGGGCTCTGGAGGACTCGAGAAATCCTCGATTGTCAATTCGTGCGGCTGTTGTAATTACTCGCGGGAAAGGGGGGGGGGGGAGGCGCGGGGCAACGCGCATTAAATAATGACGGTTCGAAAAGACCGGGAATAATGCTGAACAGCATTCACAGACCGGAGCCAACACACGGCCGCTAGAGAACAATAATAATCCGTCCCCGGAGAGTAAGAGAGAAGGAAGCTGAGGGAAAAACGCGAGACGCCCCTCATCATCCTCGATGCATCCGGATTGAGAAACGTTAAGGAGTGTCGGCCCAAGTACGATGACTGTTATTGCTCGCCTCGACCTACCTATCTACCTACGTCTCGCGTCGAAATATGCCTCTCTCGCGGCGTTTTTTCTCTCCGTTTCATTCCCCTCGCCAGGCCAGAGGAAAAATCCTGGATCCGCAAGCTTCGGATCTATTTTCCCCTTCCTCGTTCTCGCGATTTCGAAAGCGAGACGGGACCGCGTCGCGTCGAGAGAAAAAGAAATTCAACGGCTACGCCCGTACTAAACTTCAACTGCGAAGAGAAAAAATAGCGCCCCCTTTCATTTCGCTGCTGTCTTTCTTCGCCTCGCCCACGCGGCCAGGCTGAATTAACCCTTAGAGTCCATTACACTGATGGAGTGGGGTAGGAGATCGATATTAGCGAGCTTAGTCTTGCAATTAGAGAGGGAAATGACGGCGAGGAAACTCGTGATCGTGAAGAGAAAGACAAAGAGTGAGATTTTTTGGAAACGGACTTTTAATTTTGTGGGGAGGATCGATTCATTTTTTTTCAACGACAAAAAGTATTTTTAGACAAGCGAATTAACTTTGGAGTCCATTACACTGGGCTGGGTAGAAATCGATAATCGACTGCTAGTGTTACAATTAGGAGGAAAGATTTTGAGAAGAAATAAATTTTTAAGAGAGTCTTTGACAGTGAAAAATACTTTTAAATGAGTGAATTGACCCTTAGAGTTTATTACTCTGATGGACAGAGGGACAGAGCTGGTCTTACAATTAGGGGGGAAAAACCAACGATGAGGAACGTGTTTGTCGATTGTTAATAAAATAAGGGAAAAGGGGATTTTTAAGATAATGATAACTATAGACGATCGAGGGATTATTTTTAATCGTAAGCGAAGGGTCTTGCTTCGAGAATAGAGTTCGTAATTTCACATTCCTTTAGATACAACAAGCACGTTCATTAATAGATCTCGATCACGATTAATGAGCTTGTTACTGTGGATTTGGTTTTATGCTGTATGTATGAGAATGCATGAGTGTCGAGCGAAGGCATAAGTGTTGTGAGACAATTGTGTTGCGTGATGCGTTTTTGTTCAGAAGCGAGAAGACGAGTATTCATTGCGAGTTTGAGTTAAAAGTAATATTGATCTGTGAGAAAGTGAATTTAAGTGATAATTATTATATACATTATTCAATTTATATATATATATATATATATATATATATATATATATATATTAAACATATTAATTAAAAGAGTGTATTTTATTTAATTCACTCACAATTACTCCCCACGATTGAACACTGCTCTTAGAAAATATTCCAAACATAAAACTTCCGCAACAGAACGCCTGCAAAATGTCTACAAAATCTGATTTCTTTTTACTACTGAACGATTGCAAGAACACGGTAACTTTTAATACTTGTATCAACGTAATTGTTGAGATTAATGAACTTGTATCAACGTAATTGAGATTAATGACACAGAAATTTGTTCCCAAGATAAATATACACATTTTTTTTTTTTAAATATATTCAAAGCTGAAAATGTTGATGCCCCAACGAACGAAGATTAGAAAATAAAAAAAAAAAAAGAAAGAAAGAAAAGGGGAGAAGATCTTTAGGTGCAAACGATCGAAAGGAGGGAGAGGCCAGTGGAAAATGAAATCTCGTAGGCGAGAGCGTGAAGAAATGCACGGAAGAGGCCTGATGCTTTTGTTCGGCCTCTCGCGTCTCCTTCCGTGGCATCGATGGAGAATAGGTATCGAGAATGAGATTGCGGAGGATGGTGGATCCTTTTGTGCGCGCGGCTGTGATTAATGGCGGCACAATAGCCGCGTGACGTCGGATATAATCGTATACGCGACACACGGCTGACGAAGATCGGTTTAATGCCGTTATTACACGCGGTGATTTCACGAAAAAAAGAAGGGAAGGAGGGAGGGAAATAAGAAGAGAAACGAGAAAAAAAATCAATACCGAAGACACACTTCGCGCCTGACGTAATCTCCTTTCGCGTAATCTTCTCCTGATACCCGACGATCCTGCGGGATTTGTATATGCTCTGGCTCGCGATTCACAAACTGTGAAATACGAGAATTGAACGGGGAAAAGAGGGATCCGCCGTTGGTTTCGATCATTGTAGGATCAACGATAGGGAATTTCTGTCCTCGATCTGCGAAGACGACACTCGTAGATACGAAAAAATGATACGAATCGCGCCAACTTCGCAGAGACGATCCGAGAATTTTACTCATTATTTTTATGTTTTTATGTTCGACTGATAGAGAACAGTTACGTTCGCTCTTCTCGATCCGAGCTGTATCCTACAAAACTTTTCTTTCAATTATTCGTTGCTGTACATCATGAAAAATTTGTCACTTTGGATCGCTTCACTGGTTAATAACACTGTTCTCGTGGAGACATACTTTTTTCAATTGCAAGCGAGATGAAATAAATTTGGAACTAACATCGTACGCGATCAATTTCTAATTTCAGCCAACAACTCCCAACAATATATACAGTTCGCGCGACGTATGAATTTAAAAGGAACGCGTTAGAACGACGTACCTACGAACAATTAAGTTCGTAGTGCAGTCGATGATGAACAGTGAATCAAAACGATCGTTATCCCAGTGGGATAGAGGTACAGAAGCGTTAATCGCGAGACAAGAGTCAAGGCCTACCGATCCCCCGCTGGGAGAGTTCGTGAAACCAGGAAACGGATTAGACGAGCTTCTCTTCGTTTCCAGGGCTCGGCGAGCGGAAAATTAAGATGATTACCTATGAAATGAAGCGATGGCTGATATTAAGCTCTCGCCGGGAGAACTTTCCTTAATGACCGCGCGAAACGGTCATTAGCAATCGTTAGTTGTTCATCCGATTGTCTGCATACCGAACGAAATACGACCGCGGTAACGAGATAAAGTTCTTCAGGAACAAATTACGCTCAGGCCGGTCTTCCTTCTGGTTTTCGAAGAATTGGATTTTCTATTTTTTTTTTCTTTTTTTTGTAAATTTTTACCTCGAGAGTTTGTTCCCTTTAACGAAATATGGTTTATTTGCACTGTACTGACCGTAATTTCTGCACTCTTGAATAATACAATTCCGTTGGATAATTATTATAGAATAATTTTTAAATTTAGAATCAGACCTCTCGAGCGTAGACAATGTCAGACGAAATTCAGTGACTCGGAAGTAGAGTTAATTTCTTCCCAGACCGCTTCGTATTCACTTGCGAGAAGTTCAGAATTACAAAGCACGCCCGCAATACGACGTAACATAAAATATAAAATACGATGTAAAATATACTAAAAGGCTATAAAGTTCGCAGTTTGCTGATTCGCTCAGCTGCGAAACTGTGAAATTAATGAAAAGAGAGAGAGGGCGCGAAGCTAAGAAAGACGAAGTTAATAAGGAAAAATATCAGATCTATCCATTTCTCCCGTTTTCTTTTTTCTCTTTTTTCTTTTTTTTTTTTTTCAATCTGCAATTTTCTCGAGAGACGTGAAAGAACTGAAAATCCACAGTGACGTGAAACGAAACGTACTTTGTACACGGTGTTACACGTTAGAAACGTGTCACTGGACGCAATTTTGTTTCGCGATACTTTCGAGCGAGCACGGTCGCAGGAAGCGGAAGCGTCTATGCGACACTGTCCAGCCGGAAGCGATGGTTAACCGAGCGTCAAGCCCTTCCCATTCTTCGCGTATGAAAAATGACGGGGACCAGTATTGGTCAGAGTGGCTGGTAATAACGGAAGAGAAAAGGGGGGCGTTCGTTCTCGCTACACCTCCGAAAATATTGTGGAAATTCATCGGATCGGAACGGCGGCAGAAAGGCGTGGTCCACGGTGGATTTTTCGTCCATGGTAACACGCAACTCACTGGTTACAGTTGCTCTTTTTACGCGTGGCGTACACGCGAGCCCGATCGCCAGGTAGTTTCTTCTCTGGTGAACACGCGTCGACCGATTAACCAAAGTGATCCGTGTGAAACAGTCGTGACTCGTTGGTCCTTCTTCTTTTTTTTTTTTCAATAACAAGAGACTGACAGGCATACATTGACTGACTACAGGTTTACTCGTGGTGAAATCAAAATATTGCAATTTGCAGTTAACGGGTGTGTAGAAATTAAAATGTCGACATTGTTAAATGGTGACAGTTATGTTTACACTGACTGTAATATATCAACAAATGTCGGAGTACTTTTCAATTCTATGAATTCTATAGTAGAATATCTTTCAACGTAGAATCTTCATTCTATGTAGAATGTTTGTATTCTACAGTGGATGAATTTTTAATTCTATTTCGTCATCGGTCCGGAAAACTGACTACTTATACACTGTAGATCACTATAAAATCAATCAAAATGAAACACGTCGAAGAAATAGAAAATTCAAATTTTAATTTAGATTCCTCTGGGGGAATGACTTTCAACGAATTCAATAATTATCTAACTTTCAAATTTAATAATTTTCCTAACGCGTGTTACTTCCATTGTTGAATATCCATTAAAAAAGTATCGATCGAGTCCCTGAGAAAATACGAAACTCACTCACTTTGAGATAGGACCCATAATACTTGGTGACATACGGGCTGTCACACTGCGACAGCACCATGATCTCCTGCTGTATGTCCTCGATCTCATCCTCCGCCTCCTCGAGATCGATGATCTTGATGGCAACAACCTGCTGGGTCCTATTATCGATGCCTTTGAACACCTCTCCGAAACTACCCTTTCCGATTCGTTCTTGTTTCGTGAATATCAGCTCGGGATCCACCTTCTGCAACAGAAACAAATCGTGCTCGTTAGTTCAAGGAAAGCTCTTCCCTCTTTTTTATTTCTTCTCTCACGGCGTGGCAAATTTTTGGCAAATCAGCCACGGAGACTGCGAGACGCTGCAATGGAGAAAGTTTCAACAGACTTAGCACGCAGGCCTTGCTTCGCGATTGCGGTACTTGTATCAAATTCTGTAACGACTCGGGATGGGGGTTGGCGTTTTTGGCAAACTTCGCGAAACCCCGAATGCAACGACACTCGCCAAAGTTCCCCTCCGAATTAAATATGATAAGTAGACTGCGGGTTTCTGTGGAAATTTGTACTTCTTGCGAACACGCCTAAGAAATGGAATTTACAAAATACATACATTACACGTACGTACGTGAATATTTTAGATTTTGGAACAGTTAAACATTGCATTCAATCGTAAATTTCAAATTTAGGTCGTTGTGTTTGCACGAGTGAATTGTTTAATCGTAATTATGTGATTATTAAATTACATATTATGACTAATTAACGAAACAAGACTCGTATAGATCGAGTAGATTATAAATTTAAACGTCGAAGTAGCAGTACTTCATGTAAATAAACTCCATCTTCTTGCTGGTGTTCATAAAAATATCTAAATATCTAAAAACGATCGTGACGTGAATCGAAATCCAAATTCACAGCGCACGGTTCATTTACTCAAATAAAAGGATCATAATTACTTGCATCGAGAAGTAAAACGCGAGAGCACGTGTTCGTTCAAATCGCCGTTACGGGCGATCCACGCGTTGTTTCACGCTGTGTCACGTTAAAATTCTAAGACCTCGAGAATCGCCTCGAGATAAAATTATATACCTCTCTCTCTCGCTGCGAGATGAAAGATTCACTCACGTGGGGCTTTCTTCGACCACGCCACGTCCTTCGAAAGCCAGAGAATGCAGCTACTAGGTCGGTGAGAAATGCGGTTCTCCTTGGCTCCTTTCTAACCGATGACACACGACGTCACAAGTAGATAACAGAGGAACGAGCATACCGTACCGTGTATATATCGGCGTATATAACGATATAATCCGTTGATTCGATTTAACGCCACGTAATCTTCCACTAGTAGCGAGTTCCACCTGGGCCACTGAAACGCGTGTGTCGCGTACACTTTCCCTTCGCTAACTGCGTGTATCGTATAATAGAGACGCCACACGTCGGGTAAACAAAGTGTCCTTGGTCTCGTTGGCGATTTCACGTGTACGCAGCAGGCTCGGGAATTTGTTTCCTTTTTTTGTTTTTTTTTTTTTTTGTTTTTCGAATAGAGACGAGGATTACAAACAAAGGATCACAGACGTGTTTTATTTGAAGTACAGACGTCTCTTTGCTGACTTTAATATTTCATCTGGTTAATTTTATTATTTTATCTTTTACTATTATTTAGTATTTTAGTAATTTTTACTATTATTTAGTATTTTAGTTATTTTTACTATTTTAATTTTTACTATTGTATATTTTAGTAATTTTTACTATTATTTAGTATTTTAGTAATTTTTAGTATTACTTAGTATTTTAGTAATTTTTACTATTTTAATTTTTAGTATTATTTGGTATTTTAGTAATTTTTACTATTTTAATTTTTAGTATTATTTAGTATTTTAGTAATTTTTACTATTATTTAGTATTTTAGTAATTTTTACTATTATTTAGTATTTTAATAACTTTTACTATTATTTAGTATTTTAATAACTTTTATTATTATTTAGTATTTTAATAACTTTTACTATTATTTAGTATTTTAGTAATTTTTACTATTATTTAATAAGTTTTATTATTTAGTATTTTAGTATTTTAGTAATTTTTACTATTATTTAGTTAAATTTTTCCTATTTTATTTAGCTTAACTTTACTATTTTATTATTCTTCATAATTTCCTCTGTTAATGTTATTCCTTGCCATTTCTTTATACCATCACCACGTGATTGTTTAGTTTACAGCTGTACTTTATCTTTGCAAGATGTTAGTACAATTATTACTTGATTTATAATCGAATTTCATTGCCACGCTACATTTCTAATCTTAACATCCAATAATTTCACTGTTCGATTATTTAATTTCTTGCAGGAAGATTTGTATTTCTCAAGAACATTTTAGCAACGCCATTGTACTGAATAATACCGTTGTAATTCATACACAAAACTTGCAATATTAAATTTTGCAATATTAATGGACAAACATTGATCGCACGCATCGTCAATTCATAAATGAGCATGGATAAATCAATATCGTCATTCACTCTCGCAAATAACGCGGACAGCAAAGGCGGACGAGCCGAGTGTCCAAACTCTCGAGTGGCGTGTACGCGGACGTTTCAAAGGGTTTTCCTAGAATTGCGGATGCACCGAGGGTTTCACGGAGGTATGGAGAACGGATTCGGGTAGACAAAATAATTAACGAGCATCGCGATATCGGCAGAGAAAAAGTTATGGGTCGTTGGACGGAAAGGAGAGAATAAAAATCGATATCCCTCCCCCCCAACCGTAAATTCATCGAGGCATTGAAACCCGCCGGGCTCTCGAACGCCGGCGGCCGAGCCACGCTCGGGTATGAGAAAATTTGCAAAGCAGATTTTCCGCATTTTGCCGCGGCGTCTGTCGCCGCTTTTCCACCCTTTCGTTGCACGACCACTGATCGTGCTACCACTTTCTAGCTTCAATCTCTCTCACTCTGACACGAGCTTTTTATCTACGTGACTTTGCACGCGTGTAACTTGCAAACACACGGTGGCGTGAGCCGGATTCTGAAAAAGGGGCGATAGAAAAAAAAAAAAGAAAAGAAAAGAAAAAAGTAACAGAGAAAAACGCGTGCGCCGCGAGAAATTTTCTCGTTGCACAAAGCGTTTGTATAATGTGGCGGATCGTCGATCGAGCTGAGCGACGAAAGGTTTGAAAACGAAATTAATTTTGCAAAGCCAAATAACTTGCAACGTAGCTTGCAATTTGTGGACCACGCTCTTTCTCTCTCTCTCTCTCTCTCTGGGTTTCCTGGAATACTGTTGGTATTTTTGTGATTTGGGTTGGACACCTTTGCGCAAGATTGTTTCTTTCATCACAGATGTGTAGAATGTTTCATTAGATTATAAAAATATGTAAATATGTCTTTCACGAATTTTCGTTAATGTATCACAATCTCACGGAGATCTACAAAATCCTAGTTGATGAACATTACAGCTTTCGAGCGATTTGCCTGCAATTTATTTTTCATTGGAGAATTTTTTGAAAGACGGAATAATAATATAAAGCTAAACTATTTTTATATATAAAATTGAAAGAAATAATAGAATTCTGCACTTCATTGAATTTATTTCCTCGCACGGGCAAACGGTCCGATTCATACAGGAAATGAAAAACCAAGGAAAACCAAGAGAAAGTTCACGCAGTTCTCGAATAAAAATGAATGCCACCCGCGAGAGAGTAAACACCGCCGCGAAGGATTAATTTTCGCCGGGCGCGTTCCAATCTATTGTGAAAATCCCATTCCGTAGCACGCTGATCCAACGTCTTTACTTAACGTCCTTCCAACAGCTTTCTTCTGGCCTATATCGCCGTTTGGCTTTCCAATCACGTTCGCCCGCCGAGTAACATCTTGCAACAAAATCAATTGCCGCGAGAAACGGGAACGAAAGAGGAAGAAGCGCCGAGAAAGCTCGGAAACGAAGAGAGAGGTAAGGGTTACGGAGGAAACGAAAGAAAGAAAAAAAAAGAAAAAGAAAAAAAGGAATAAGCGGTTCCGACCAAGCTCGAACCTGGCCTGGATTTCTTGCCTTTTTTCCCTAGCGTAAACCGCTGTCGTTACGGCGATTAGAGCCGGTTGCTACTCGCCGTTTCCTGGTGCCAACAGGAGAAGCAAAAAAGGACTCGGCGCACTGTGGCAAAAATTCAGGCTAAAAATGACGCATTTCGTGCATAACGATAAGTAAACAATAAACAATACTTAACACAATAATATATTTTCACGTATGATAATCGACGAATCAATGATAATTGTGGATCATAAATATAATACATTGTATATTTACAATATCTAAGTAATTTAGTTGCTTTTATCAATCTTTTGAAAATACGTAGGCTCGAGAAAAAATATACAGTTATCCAAGCAACTGTAGCCACATCTTTTTCTTTTTTTAAGTTGAAGTTAGAAAAAATATTAAGGAAAGAAAATTAAGGAATCCCTCGTCTTTCATTTAATTAATTAATTTGAAACATCTTTCGCATTTATTAATTTTTCAACCGTATCGTAATTATTTACGTAGAAACAACGAGAAGATTTAATGTACGCAATGATATGTACATCAACGTACACCTTGAACCATCTCCATTTTTTTCAACCAACAAGAAGATACTGTTCGTCATATTTGCACGAATCATCCTGCGCGCAAGGGTGATTTTAACCACCAAGCATCAAGAAGAATTTATCAATTATTCTCTCTGGAATCAGAACTTTCACCACCGTAGCGACAAACGTAGAGGGAGCAGGAGAGGGAAAGAAAAGTCGCTTGCATGGGGGGTTGGTTTGATTCGCCGGGGGCGAGCAAAGCCGTGAACACCCCGGCGATAAAGAGTAAAACTGCTCGCGTTCGCTGTGATGTTGTTCGGTGAAATGGAGTCGAGAGGCAGGCCAAGGCACATCTTAGCCCCTTTTCCCGTCTGCTTGCACGAGGAAAGCTCACGCTGCGCGAAACTCACGACACAAATTATAATTAGCGGGTGTCAGCGGCACAGAGTGCCGGCACGTAGGTGGTTAAAGTGCCGAAGAGAGGAAGCTGAGAAACGTCATCGTGCGCCACGACGAAAGAGAGATGGGAATTCGTACCTCTGCGCACCCTGTTCTTCTTGATTTCCTCCGGATCTTAGCTCGATGGCCTGATAACCGTATAATTAAAGAATAGACGTCGAGAGCCAGGCTTTCGTCCCGCGATAATACCTCGGCCAAAATGATTTCACTGGTATATTCGTTCTCGTTTATTAAAAATTGTCTCGTACATTTCTTTTCTTAATCTGTCAACTTTGCAACTCTGTATAATATAATACTTTTCTTTTTTTAATCTGTCAACTTTGCAACTCTGTATAATATAATACTTTTCTTTTCTTTTTTTTTTTAATTTGTCAACTTTGCAACTCTGTATAATATAATACTTTTCTTTTTTCAACCTGTCAACTTTGCAACTCTGTATAATATAATACTTTTCTCTTTTTTTTCTTTTTTTTAATCTGTCAACTTTGCAACTCTGTATAATATAATACTTTTCTTTTCTTTTTTTAATTTGTCAACTTTGCAACTCTGTATAATATAATACTTTTCTTTTTTTCTTCTTTTTTTAATCTGTCAACTTTGCAACTCTGCATAATATAATACTTTTCTCTTTTTTTTCTTTTTTTTAATCTGTCAACTTTGCAACTCTGTATAATATAATACTTTTCTTTTCTTTTTTTAATCTGTCAACTTTGCAACTCTGTATAATATAATACTTTTCTTTTTTCAACCTGTCAACTTTGCAACTCTGTATAATATAATACTTTTCTCTTTTTTTTCTTTTTTTTAATCTGTCAACTTTGCAACTCTGTATAATATAATACTTTTCTTTTCTTTTCTTAATCTGTCAACTTTGCAACTCTGTATAATATAATACTTTTCTCTTTTTTTTCTTTTTTTTAATCTGTCAACTTTGCAACTCTGTATAATATAATACTTTTCTTTTCTTTTCTTAATCTGTCAACTTTGCAACTCTGTATAATATAATACTCTATATTCGTTTTTATTGTTACTGTAAATGTCTTTGAAAACTCTGCAAGCAAATCTGACAATAACATTCGCACGACTTTTCGAACATTTCTCGCCAAATTTCCAAACATTTGCGAACTAAGGGGACGAAAATAAATTTACTCTTAAAACGTGGAGAAATGCCATCTCTCTCAGTTCTGCGTCACTTCTGTCCGAATTTTGGCGCGAAACAATTAAAGCGCTTGCACGCCTTTTTGTTTGCCCAGTCGAGATTAACAAAGTTCCGCGAGAGCCTCGAGATTCTGCTTTATTTTATGACATGGCGGAATGCTTTCGTCTTAATTAAGCAGAGGGAAAATAGAATCACGCAATAAACCGCCTCGTTTCTCGATTTTTCGAGACACGTATAAAACTGCGCGGCCATCATCTCGCAGGGTGACCTGCTGCTTCCACTATAAATCAAACCCGCTGCACCGTACGTTTCACGTTATTTTTCCTCTGGCGGATGGAGGAGGGCAGTGATCAAATTTTGAAAATATCCCTTGATCCTGGGTACAGGTTCCGCGCGTCTTCTTATTTCTTAGGGCTTTACGTTTCTCCAAGGAACAAGGGGACAAAAATAAACAGAAATAAACGACGAATTTAAAAGAAGAAGATTTCAAGAGGATTACACGGCACGTGCTAGATACATACACATAAATGAAAAAAGGCTACTACGTTTTATTATTATTGACGAGATATATTACATATTATATAATTATTATATACTATATAATATTCTATAAATATATATACATATAATTATATATGTATATGTATATATTTTTTATTTCCGTCTCTTTGGCCTTGAAATTGACTTTGGTTTTTGTACATTTCACATTGCATTTATCCTAACTTTTACATGTTATAATATTTACATAATATTTTTGTATCCTATTTTGCTTTATCCTATACTTAAAATATAATTATATATATATATTATATAATAATTATTAACTGCTATATTAAATGCGTTCTTTGAAATATAAATCAACGAATGAAACAAACGCAGAACACTGAGAGAGCTTTTATTAAAAATTTATTAAAGATTCTGGCAATTAAAAATGTGTAGAATGACATTTCCTATTGTTTCCATTTGCGAAAAGGACGAAGGGATATCGGTGAACTTTCGAAGATCATCACCTTAAGCCGATAAGGATCTTGGAAGTGAGACACGCCACAGGCAGTGAATTATACCGGTGCGTGGTCAGACAATTAGCGTGGAAGTTGGAACGAGATGTCGGGGGCGTCTGTTGTTGCTAACTTGCTACTGATTCTGTTACCGTTACTCTCTGTCTCTCTCCCTCTCTTTGTGAGAGTAACCAGAATTCTGATGGGCGAGTTACCCGCCCCCGAAACTGAATTATCCTCGACAACCTCGTGTTAAAAGGGACGCGTGTTACGCTTCGCATCGCTGCCAACCCAGTTACGCGCGGTTCGGCGTTATATAATTGACAGTGCGATACCGTCCTCTCCACCTCCAGAAATTAATGCTTTCCCACAACGTTCACTGTATAAAATCACCGCCATTTCATTCGCCACCCGTGATACTTTGACTGAAAAGTTTCTGTTCGATCAACAAGATTAGAGAGAGCTTTCATGCATGCGGTGTAGCTGAAGTTGTACGTTGCGAGAGGGATGTGATTTCGATGACGAAAGTGAGAGACTTTTTATAAGTAATACATTCTGACGTTTTGTCAATCATTCCAACGAGATTGTCACGACTATATTGATGAATTATACCGACGTGGCGATACACAGAATTATTTGACCTCTTGCGCTGGAATGACGTGCCATGCAAAAATTGCAATATTTTCACAGTTTTCAGTATATTTAAGTATAACCCAGGCAAAACAAATAATAAATTTAGTACTTCTCAATAATTTCTATCAGTGATATCAGAGATAATCAGTGATATCAGGTAAGTTCAAAAAGAAAGCGACGAATTATTGTATATACGGGTTTGGTCACTCGTTACGGTTCGCAATCAAGAGCAAGCTTGATCACTGGAAGCATGTTTATATTTGTTATATAAAAAGACACAGCGAATTTGTAATAAATCTCTGACCATTTTCAAATGCATGACAAATATATTCATCAGTGAAAGAGAAGCTAGATTGAGCTTGCACGTTCTTGAAAATAAATTGAAATGAGATTCCTGCAAAGATTAGTACCATTTAATGAACAATAGCAATACAAACGCATACGTCGTTGAATTACTCAGAGATGCAACTTAAAGGCAATTAGTTCAATTGGTTGGTTGATCAGAAAACTCGGATGCCGAGTATCGACTGATGGGACGTCGTCGTCGAGTCTGAAGCTAGATCGAGCTCAAACAAGCGCATACATTCTCGATTTCGTTCGTTGAGGCGTGACAAACTTCCTTACGACGATTCGCAGCATTGCAAGATTATTTTAGCAGCGCAGAGCTATCAGTCCTGTCGACCCGTAGCTTCCAAGAAATTTGTCTTTCAGAACATGCATGGAATCAGTGGCTAGCGACTTTTATCGTTGGTACATTTTTTCTTTTTTTTTTTTTTTTTTTTGCTAATAAAAAGTGGCAGCAGCTCTCGAAAGTATTATATAATACTTACGACATATATGAAATTTCATTCAGACTGTAAATAAGCTACGGCTGTCGTCAATATTTATGCAAACTCATATTTATACAGAGACAATTGCGAAAGTAGAGCCAAATTTAATTTTCACATTACAATATGAACTACACTCTGGATATTTCATACATTTTACACATTAGTATATAGAGAGTGTATACTATACTCATATGTAACTACGAAAAATGGTTTCACTGAATATTGTGACTTATTGACACAACAGATTAAAGCTGTCTAAATATTTCTGCGATCTCCACGAAACGAATTGTAGAATTTCCTCAGATTTGTTTTAATCGTGACAAGCCTCTACTAACAAAATTTCAAAATAAAGATAATATCATTCTCTCGAATGAACCGTCAGGTTGAGTCTTATCGGAAATTTTGCCCGAGCTGTCGTATTGTTCCGCCGGTGGAATTACTCTCCCTGGATTACCATAAACAGGTTGTTTTTCGCCCGACTGAGCATATCCAGCAACTGCTGGGAATTAATGCTCAAGGTGCGACAGAATGATAGCGAATGCAGCGAACGAACGCTTAGTAGCTGGGCCTGACACAGTCAGCATCCTAGGGTCAATCAGCAGAGTCAACATCGGCGATAATAGAACGGGCAAACAAAATCTGGCGCCGCGGGATTACAATGTGTAACCAGATCTCACAGATACCGGAGAAACCGGTGGATGTTCCACTTGAAATTTTGACGAGAAAATACCATGGCGCGGGAAATATGTTACGGTGCGTTGCGCGAAATGTTCCCCGAACACGACGCAGATACGAAAGATAACGCGTGCAAAAAAATAAAGAAGGTAAAGTATATATAAAATATAAGTATATATAAAAATAATAAAAAGATGCGATCAAAATCGTATAAAAATGAATAAAACTACAGGACTAAAGATATTCATATTTAAAAACGAGTGAAATTAATTAGAATTAAAGATATTCGTAAAAGGATACAATCAAAATTGTATAAAAGTGAACAGACATTCTTGCTAGAGTTAAAGCTACATTCGTGAAATTTAAATATCTACGAAAAGATAGATACGGAATTCATTTAATTTTTAACATCGTAGTATCTAATTTTACGAATATACATTACACTTCTTCCGATTGGATTCGTAAAAATACGAAAACAGCTTCACGATGTATACTGTTATCAACAATTTAAATTTCTCGTCGCTGCAAGCACACCGTTGCAACAGAAAAAAAAAAATCGCACCGAAGAAAGTAAATTCCTTGCTCTTGCGCGATCAATTATCGATTAGCTCGTTGACAAAGTCGACTATGTAAATCGGACAGGAAACCGCCCAGAAGTTCGCGGCGAAAGTTTTCGACGCGAAGAACAACGTCGCGTTACGTTTGGCGTTTTCACAAAGCGTTACGCGATCATCGACCCGTGAGACACCGCGTAATAACACACAACAATGTCCAGCTGGATGAAAAACCGAGGGACCAGCGACCTTTAACTTTACAAGCTGGGAGAGAAAGTAAACGGGCCGCAGGAGATCGGTTCCGTGCCTGGTCAGACAACCGGAGTGCCACTCGACACGCGACGCGAGAGATATTTTTAATCCGTGTCCTTGTTCCTGCTTTTCTTTCTCTCTCTCTCTCTCTCTCTCTCTCTCTCTTTTACACATACACAGAGTCACATGCACGCACGCATTTTTTTTTTTTTAAAGTATCGGGAAAACCTGGATAAATGTTTCCCACAGGCCTGTAAATAGACACGTAGCACCGTTCTTGGGAAGCCTACGATCGAATCGAGATACGTGCAGGGAGAAACTTGTCTTGTGAAGAAAAAAGTTTGTGTCAAGTAATTAACACGTAGACGTCGGTATTATTTCATTCTATAAGAAAATTTTAAGAAACCTAAAATAAATTATCCAGCGTGTTTTACTATTTCTCCAAATATTAGGAAATACTTGGTGTTTGATCTGTATGTTACTTACTCACCAGTTTTGTACTATTAAGAGTATAAATGTTACAATTTGCAGAACGTTTTAGGGTACTTAAAATAAATACATCGTGCTTTCAATTAATATATGTAAAAAGTTTCTACAATTGTTTCTAAACGTTGCATTCCACCGTGTAAGAATATTTGCACAATAGCAAAGTCCGTAAAAAATTCCCAACGACTGGAAACGTCACATGGGTATTTTCAATATTGACATGTTAAAAAAAAAAAAAAAAAATCACTGACCACAGACGTCTGTTTAGGGACAAATAACAGAGGTACACGAAACGAGTGGGATAAAAGTGGACCAACGTGACTCCCTAACGGGGTCGTTAGGTAATTGTAGAAAATTCAGCGACGTTTGCCAACGGGCATTTCCATAAAAATTCAATTTACGGGGAATGGCCGCGGAAAAGATTCTGGACTCTCGGCACCGGCTGAACTTCAAAACGCTTGGAAAGTGGCCCGAGCGAGCGAACGAGCGAGCGTGCGTTAGCGCCATGTGTCGCTTCGACCTCGTTCGTCGCCAGAGTAATTTATCGCGCGAGAAGCGGCGGAAATTAAAGTCCAACTCTCGAGAACCACCGGCGATTAAATCCGTATCAGGGAAATGAAAATCTCTTTCGCGGGACGAAAGAAAATAGTTCGAGTCGCAGCTCTCTGTTCTACGTATATTCAAAGACGCTAGTTCAATTTCTGAAAAAATACGTGTCTGACAATAATTGAGATTACAAGTCCTCTGTCCAGTATTAATTTTGAAGGAAACTACTCGTAAAAAAATTTCATCTGCAATACTTCAAACATTAGGAAGAATTATTTTGATCACGCCGTGATGGTTCTGATGTTAAACAGGACACTTCATACTAAAAAAAAAAAAAAAAAAAAGAAAAATGATTCTTCAAACCGAAATGAACGAAAATCGCCAGGAAAGATGTTTTCGCCAAGGAGACAAATCTCCGGCGGCTTCGCGCTCTGGTAACGGGATCGAAACACGCGTTAAAAGGCGTAATACCGAGCAACAAGCGTTTCTAATTCTACAAGAACAAACCGTTCCCTGTTCAGCAAGCGCTTCATTCATGTTGGTTAACATCGTTTACGATATCTGTGGTGTTCATTTTTCTTCTCTCTCTAACGAAATGAAAAAAACTGTTCTGAATGAGAACGCTGTTCTGTTCGTCGTTCGACTGAACAATATTGTTCTATTATATATTACATTGTACCGTTTCGCTCAATCACTCGAATCTCTCTTTAATGGAGCAAAATATCGAACGGTGTAACTGTTGTTCTTCCCGTCGTTACTTTATGCTGTTGTGCCATTTTGTTTTATCATTTGAATTTTTTTTCTCCAACAGAATTAAATATTAAATATTAAATGGCAACAGTCCTTTTTTTCGCCGTCTGAAATATTTTATATACCGTTGCACCGTTTTACATTATAATTTGCATTCCCTTTTGATGGAACAAATTAGAAGAATGGAGAAGAACTGTTCCTTCCTTCTTTAATACTATTATTTCGTTCTTGAATTTATTCTGCAACTGCCCCAGTTGTTATCATGTACACAGCTAGTGAAAGTATTCGAAAGATCTCGAAAATCGCGCGACACTAAATTCCAAAGATCACGTTCCTTGAAAAAAAAAAAAAAAACGCAAGATCCATAAATTCTTCGTGAAAATGCAACGGGTCGAAGCTTCAAACGTTCCAAAATTCACCCAGGGGAGAGAGGAGGAATGAATGAAAAGAGCGCCAACAGCGCAGAGGATTTCAATATCCCGAAGAAAAAGGAGAACATTCGTTGGAATCCGCGGCGCGGCCGTGATAGCAGCCTTTGGATTTCGCATTTCGTCCCCTAAACGAGTTGCCTCTCGACGATTATTACGTTATCCCCTAATTATCTTGAAAGCTCCGTCAGTCGGTCTCGGTAATTTCATTGCTAACTTTATCAGGGCCAGCGTCGCAAACTCGACGCTTTCGCGAAGCTTGGATTCTTTCCACGAGCGAGGAAAGGGAACCACCAACCACGTTCGAAGCTCGTGCCTGAAACGACGACGAGGTGTCGCGAAACCTGTCTCTCTTTGCTCGCGCTCGGTTAATGCATAGGCACGAGAGACAATAGATATTGACTGGACGAAGACGAAGAAGAAGAAGAAGAAAAAGAAGAAGAAGAAGGCAGCTGTATGTACGTGCTCGGTAGTCGTGGCCAGTGTTAAAACGAATATTTGCCAGGTGGACGTGTCGCGACACAAAGTTTGACGATCTAACGGAACTAAGCGGAGTTGAAACACCGTTTGCCCGATGCGGCTCACGAACGCGCGGTTAGTTCAGAACGACACTGCTCGTAGTACAAGAAACGATACACACATCAATATTACCTGTTTACTTATGCACGCTGCACGATAAGAACGGTATGGACCGAATAAAACCATCGTGCACGAGAGAGAGAGAGAGAGATTGAAACTGAGAAAACGAAGAAAAAACGTCCGTGGAATGGACACGGTGAATGGAACAAATCGAAGCTCTCAGTCCTGGTTTCTGAATTCTTTATGAATACCTTTCGATTCTCGACACGCGTGTGTCTGAACGCAAGGCAAGGCATCCGTGGAATTCGAGTGACGCAGATTCAGAGTGGATCTCTCCATGGTCCGCGGTTCGTTCGAGATAAACATTTCGGAGACGAATGAGAGGAGCGGAGTGTCCGACCTTGCCGATCTCGTACGAACGGGGGGGAAGGAGAGAGAAAAAAAGGAGCACACACGAACATCCCGAGATATCTTACGGTCCTCGAGAATCCTGTTACACCGGTATTTCCTCGCTGCACCGGGATAATCTCTGTAAGACGTTCGTTTATCGATATTCTTCTCTTTGGCGAAACCTAGGTTTTTCAATTACTGCGCGGCGTCTGGAACGGAAATGGAAGTTAACAAGGCCACGAAACGATTTTTCACCGGTTTTTCGTACTACCAATGGGAAGAGGGAACAAGAACAAAGCGGGCACAATGGAATAGAAAATATTGGAAACCAGCTGATTTATTCTTCTTCAGTTGACCACCTGATTTATTCTTCTAAGGATATATATTTAAACCAAACATTAATACTGCTGATGAAATTGAAAAATATTTTATGTAATATATTCGAAGCCTGTATATCTCGGAATAAATGACTGTTATTAATGTTAATAAAAAAAAAAAAAGTGTAATAATCTAATTCTCGTTCAAAATCTTGGGATATTTAATGTAAGTAGAATTTAAAGATTTCCAGTAGAATTTGAACACATGAAAAATTGTTAACGCATTGGTACAGTATACTTTCTCGATTGTAATTCTTCGTCAATTTCGGAACAGATGTAATAATAATCCTAAAATATTGTTAAACGGACAGTATCACAACAAATACCAATTTTCAACTTCCTTCTGAATTAAGATTAAAATGGCTCTTGTCTTTCTGTTTTCGAAAAATTCATCCCAACGCGCGAGCGTGCCTTCTTTCTCTTTTTCGAGCGCAACGGGAAGAATCAGGGGCGATATCGGTTTTCGTTTGACCGCAAATTACTTGCGGGAGCGTCCCCCCCACCCCCCACCCCTTTTTCACAATTCTCAGTGGCAGTCCATCTCCGAAGCGTTCGATCGAATTGCCTGAAACGAAACACCGAGACCACTTTCTAGCGTCTCAGGTTGCCTACGGGACTTTGAGGTTAGAGTTAAGCAAAGTTTCACGAAGAAAACTGGTTTCTCTCTCTCTCTCTTTCTTTCTCTCTTCTCCCTCTCCGCGCCAGTCTGTCCGATCGAACGCGATTTTTCTTCTCCGTTTCGCCGTGCGCCGACGTTGATTCCAAAGACGCGACACCACAGTAGAATTGGCCAGTATGTTGCACGACCATTGCTGCATCTGTTTTCGTGTCATAAACGATCGTAATGTCTATTTTATATCGATATTTTTGTTATTATTGTTTGACAAAAATCTATTTAAATAATTGAGATATGCACGTATTTAAATAAAAGAAATTTTACGAAACTTAATTGTTTAATTAAATATTAATTTATTTCTTAAAAGTCAACTTTTTTTTATTAGAGTTACTATATCTATTATTATATATATTATACCTATATAGAGGTATTATATAGGTGTGTTGGTTATTATTTTTAAGACAGACTGTATGTGTTTATTATAACGTTATCTTTAACAGTAAGATAAATCATTCCGTGGATCATCCGTGGCCGTAGCCACAAGTTAAATTCTTCTCTTTTTTTGTTTTTTAAACTGACAACAAAGGAACGTGAAATACGAACAAAGCACCAGGTAGATCTTTTCTTTGACATTCCTTCACGAATGGTTTTAAACCTCGTGCAGTATTCCACACCGTGCTCTTCCAGATACTCGCGGCGCATAAAATTCATGCTCCCTCGCCTTTCTCTTTCTCTCTACCGCTCGTCTTCCACGTTTATTCTCACCGTGACCGATCGGATCGGTTCACGGCAACTAAAACCACCCGAACACGAACCATCTGACGCCAAGAATGATAAGTCATCCCCTAATACATATCTTTTTATATTTCGTGTAATTTTTTTTGTCAATAACGCTTTTCTGGATAGCTGAATATTTGTAAAAAAAAAAAGGTTGTAAATTGTCGAACATATATCGACATATATTTTTGACAAATCACGAAAAATCTCCAAATTGGAGGATATTAATCAATCATTACCAAATTAAATTATTATATAAAATTTATTTATAATATTATTATCTATATATAATAATATTATTCATTTATAATATTATTATTTATATATAATATAATATTATCTATATATAATAATATTATTATTTATTAATATTAATATAATATTATTTATTTGTAATATTATTATTTATATATAATATAATAATATTATTATACAAAATTTAAATAGTTAATATAAATTTCTGCATTGAATTACTATGAGATTTTTGTACATCATTACATTATTAATCATTACATTTTCACGTTAGGAATCGAAACTGATCCACTAATAAAATATCAAAAAAATTCCTCTCTCTCTCTCTCTCTCTCTCTATATATATATATATATATATATATATATATATATATATATATATATATTCGTAAAAAAATAAAAAGAATCGAGAGGAGAATTTCCTGTGCAAAAGGAGATGCCCCAAAGGAAGGAGGACAAAGCTGGTGTTCCTTTACCAAACTCACCGATGGCGCGGCACTTCTGTGCGTTCCAGGCGGTCTCGAATGCGGGAGAGACGTACTCTTAAGGTTGGCGGATCCGTTGCCAGAGGGTCTCTGTTGGCTCTCCCTTCGAGAGGGTGGCGGCGGCGGCGGATGCGACAGCGGCCTGGCCGTGCTCCGAGGATGCTGAGGCGGCCCTTGGAATTGCCCCCAGGACTGGCGCGGCACGTAGCCGACGTAACCACCGGAAACGAACTGCGCGGAACCGTTTAAGTGCGGCGGCGCCATCACCGCCGTCTGCTGCGGCTGACCGCCGTTTCGCATTTTTCCTCCTCCTCCTCCTCCTTCTCTTGCTGCTGCTGCTGCTGCTGCTGCTGCTGCTTTTCGCTCGCAGTTATGTCAAATCAGCACGCTCGCGGCCCGCGATCACTAGGTCAACATTCCGCGATGCCAGCTGTTCCCGACGCCAGCTTCCTCGCAATTCCCGGCGACGTTGCGCATTTGAAGATCCTGTTTCTTTCCCCCCCTCCTTACGGGGCACGTATATGTACTGTACGTACGTTTCCTTCACCACCTTTTCTGCGGATATTTTGACCTTCTTTCCCTGGGTTTCCTCGACGCTAGAACTACCAGACCGGAACGTCGAAATGGCTAACTCCTCCTCGGGATCCTTTTTGCGCGACAGAGTTAGATATCTGAGAAACGCGATCGTGCTTCTTTGATTATAACTCTATCCTACCGTTCGATTTAACATAACATTATATATTTATTCTCATTTATACTCATTGATTTACACTTGATCTGCAATCAAATTTGGAGTTACTATCTATCGAGTGATAGAAATTAACAATAGTCGATTGACTAATAAACGAAAATTAACAATATCGATTGCTAATAAACGAAAATGAAAGAAATTCGGTACAGAATGTAGGTTCGATAGCTGATAGTTCTAGCGTTAATTCAGTTGCAGCACGAAATTCGAAGGCGATCGCGGAATATCGAAACGAGGATTTACGACTCGTCAGGAATTATCACTTTGTCGTATCTCGATCCTCCTCACGAGGTAGAAGCAAACCGCGAGAAACGAGGGAACAACTGTGTAGGAACGGGAGAGCTGTTTTCACGCTGAAAGAATCGGAATCACGCGATTTTAATCGAAGCCGCCTCCAAACACGCTTCCTCCCTCTCGGGGTGATTCACCCCGAATTGAACTAGATCTACGAGCCAACGGGATTCTATTGATACGTCGATGCGTCGAATTTCGATTCCGTCGTGGTTTCGCCTCGTCAATCTCGTTCCCCGTTGACCCAGATTAACGTTCGATATCGGTATATCTATTTTTACTAATGTTGTCGTAGCGATTTCGCCGGTATCGTCGCCACAAGTCACAAACCAACGGCGAACGTTGAACCAGAGAGACACGGTTTTTATTAAATTTCTTTCTTTTTCTTTTCTAGAGATTCTACAGTTTATAAAATATAAATTTCAGTTCTTCACGCGAGTACATATATGTATTATATCAATTGAAAACCTCGAAACATTGACAAGTTTTCTACAATTTATCTACGTTTAATGTCTGTGGTATATTAAAAGAATATATTTCGCACGTGCGTGTGAAATATATTTACGGTGAAATTTAAATTTAAATTTAAAAGTTTAATTTTAATTTCCAACGCGACTGTACCTGTCATTCACGTTTTCGCGCGCTTTCAGAAAATTTGCAAACAAAAATCGTACAAAAAGCGTGTCCACGCATTCACACCGTGAAATTTTACATTTCGGCAACTTTTGTAATTGTAGTTAGCCCGCTACTTCGTTTAAACAACGTTCGTAAGAAATGTTCGAAACAGCGTACGATTTCACGAATCTCGAGTATTCAGTTAGCCCTATGGAACACAAGTCCGGCCAGAAAGCTGTTCCCGTGAAATCTATGACGTGCTTGAAATTGGCCGAGCTTTCAGTCGCGCATAAATCTTCCTCTCTTTTGCGAAACAGAACCGGCCGCACTTTTCTTCGCCTTTGTCTAACTTCTGGCCTCGATAATTCATAGAAAGAAGACAAAGGGGCCTTGGAACGACGTTGGCTATTACTCGGTGCCGGGAACCACGGCGATGAAAAAAGCGAACCTTTCTCTCTTTCTCTCTTCAGAGAGAGAGAGAGAGAGAGAGAGAGAGAGAGAGAAAGAGAGAGAGAGAGCCAGGAGAAAACGTTATGAGAACAACCGATTTTCCGAATAGATAGCTGCTCTAATTTTCTTTTTGCCTTGCCTGTCCGAGAGACGGAAGCAGTCTTTGGTATCATGTTCAAAGGAGCTGCTGCTGTTTAAAGATTTAAAGTCACTGTGATTAAAAACGAATATCAGGTGGAAGACACAGCCTCTGGTCACGGGAGAATTAAAATTTTGGCAAAATCTCCAAAAGGAAAAGCGTATAAAGCGTTGGAAGAGACTCTCAAGAGGATTTTCAATTGTTTTATATTTAAAAGTTTGATGAATTATGAAGACGTTGGTACCTACATTGGACGCTTGAATAGATTCCAGTGTTGTCAAAATTTCATCAAACTGCAACAAATTGAAATGAAATAGAATGTCAAGGGAAATGTGGGAGGTTGCATTTACGCGCGGGTGAAAAATTTGAACGTTGATTAAACGAACGATGTAGAAAAAGAATGTGTAAAATTGAAATGCCTATAGAACAAAATTTGCACCATACAGAATGTAAAGTATAGAGACGAATAAAGTGAGACGTTTATAAAACGTTACGTGCCAAGCTTTCAAAGACTTATTGAAATAACCAAGATTCTACTTAAAATGACTCGAAGTTTGACTATCTCGAAAACCATCGAGTCAACGGTTTCAAAACTAAAAGTGAAAGATAAATGGCCCAGAAATGCATAGACTGATTCTGACGACACTCTGATTCCCAATTTGATTAGAAATACGAGACAAGATTGGAACCTCGAAAGAAAAATTTAATTCAGACGAAGAAACCTCAACGGCCAGTGGAGGCTATTTTCGTTTCATGAATGAACACTTGGGAGAGAAAGTACATAACTAACAAGCATCGCGAGGAATTGAGAGGAAAAATCGAACATTTCCAAAGAAGACTTTCGAGACGAATTCTCTTCGGACGATAAAATCCAAAGTCTCACAATCTGGAAAAAATATCGAATCGCCATGATTCTAACAACGATGAAACAAGAATCTCTCCCTCGTTCGTCGAAATACTTACTTACTGCCAGCCCTGACAGGCTATTTCTAACCGTATCGCTTACGATTCGTAAAATTGTCCCGGCTATTTTTGCCCGGGTTCGATTCGGATCCCCGGTCGGAGAAGCGGCTCTGATATTTAATTAAAACGGTGCAAGTTCAGTGCCAAACGCAACGCAGAGCCGGCCGAATAAAAATAGGGGCGCCCGGTGGTGGTAATAATCTGGGTCAGCGTCGAGGGTTGAAGATTCGGAGCCACCGATCAGATTGAAGTTCTGTTTGCACTGGCACGTGAATCGAATATCGATCATGCGATGAACATAGGCAGAATAAAAGAGAGAGAGAGAGAGAGAGAGAGAGAGAGAGAGGAGGAAGAGCTGTCACCTAAAAGCGACGAGAATCTTTCATCGAACGGGTCAAGATCGGCATTCCTGATCTGCCCGCGAATCATTTCGTTCGAGGAAGTCGCCAATTCGTTTCTTCGTCTTTGCCCTCTCGACCGCCACCGTTTTAAATTCACCGAGCAAAGAGTTTTCGCCTTGATGAATATTCAACGTGAATGACTCGACGGCGTTCTCGATCTATCAACGTCATCTACTGCCGATCTGCTTGGCAGATTGCTCGCGAACGGAGCAGAATGGTAACGCACGAGCAGGAAGAGAAATCGATGGTGTATCGTGCTTTATCTCACGCAGCACGGGGAGATTTTTTATTGCAACACGAGAGAGAGAGAGAGAGAGAGAGAGAGAGATATGTGTTGTTAAATCTTCTGATCGTGCAGGGAACTACGTGTCCTATAGAACTCGTTACCTGATAGCTGATGAGGTTAAGGGGGTAGATGATCTTGAACTGCTAAAAAAAAAATAGGTGAAGTATCTATATAAATTTAATAGACGAGACGTTTGTACTCCGACATTTATTCGTAATGAAAATTGTTATAACGAAAAGTTGCAATTTGTTCGTTTTTAAAGCTACGTTCACTTCTTACCTTCAACTGAAAACAATTTATATGCATCTGAAATGATAAAATTCCTGTTGAAGTAGGAATGTACAGGAGAAATGACCAACAGTCTTTATAAATAATCAAATCGTTCGCGTCTTTAGAGTTTTGTGTTTCTAACGCAGCAAATAAATTCAGTGGCGAGAGGGTTGAATTGAAAGAGACACAGAAAGGAGGATTAATCACCGAAGGCTGGCGAAACAGCAACGAAGCTCGGATTTAAAATTCAAATTCACGGAACGTTGCAACGTTTCTAAAATAAGTAAAACACTTAGAAGAATGATCTTCGCAGTATTATACCAAACAAAAAAGCATCTCAATGTCGTTTCTATTTTTATGCTCGTTCGCAAAGAAACACCTGAATTAACCACTCGACGTTTCACTGCTAAACGCAGCGATGAATTCGCTTGTGAAAGGGTTGAAGAAAGAAAGAAGTAGTGCAATTAATCACAGAGAGCGGCGAGGGGCGGAGGAGGAGGAAGAAAAACAGCGTGGAAGCTCGTAACGTTGGAGAATTAACCTAAATTGCATTGGCCGTATGTACGTCGACAGAGGGGGAGAAGAAAAAAAAAAAAATCGAAGATTGTTCGATTGGGACTCATCGATCGAGACGAGAGACACAGAATAGACGCGTCACGTCATTCGTGATCACGCAACCGATCGGACACGCTCGAATAATTTTCAGGGTGGCAGCTTCCGGCGGAAGTGTGCGTAGAAGATGGAGTTCGCTGTGATATCGAATGCTCACCACCGAGCTCTAAATCACCGAGCCGAACACGAGTGATTAACCCGGAGAGATAATGTCCTTCTCTCTCTCTCTGATCGAAGAGAAAAAAAGTTTTTTCCCTTTTTTGTCATTTTGATGGACTATATAAGATATTTATTACTCTCTCCAATATTTTATCAACGCACGATTACGAAAGCATCGAACGAACGATTTCTAACGATTATCGAGTGCTAGATATTCAATTGGAGTAGGTTCCTTGGAACCAGAGTTCCATTTATTTACAGAAAAAGAAGAAGAACATCAATTAATCATAGCTCAGTTCGTTTAGTTCAGGATCTTCCTCGGGAGATTTTTCAATTATCGTTCACTTTGAAAACCACGTGATGATCGTGCGACAATGTTGTTTCGTGAAAATATGAAATATTCGACCAAGTCGGGGACCTTTTCTACTGCAAAAATTCCCACCCCAGGCAGTTAATCGTATTCCGCAGTAGAGAAGAACCGATGGTGGTCAGACGCGACGGCGGCTCGCGCCAATCTAATTGCCCGGCGTCTGTGAAGTTACGCAACGCGGCGCATAAATTGCGCAAAGTATTCGAAACATCCTTCATTTCCCCGTTATTCATAGCACCCGAAGTAAGACACGTGTCTCGACTTCCGTGCCAAACTTCCACGCCGGAAGTTCATCGTTAAACGCTTGGACGAGTGCAGCCGCGGGCGATACAACGTCTTCTCGAAGCACAAACCGATAAATCGAAAGTTTCGACGGGTTCCACGTAGCCTGATCGACGTGGAACGCTCGGTGTGTCAACCCGGCGAAATTTGACTTCGAACTTGGACCGCGTCGATGTTGGCTGAGAAGCTCGATAGGCACCAAGTCTAATTACTTCCGCGTTGTTTCGCGGTAGTGACTCTCGTTTTCGATCGCCAAACATCGAGAAATCTTCGGGTCCCTGTCGGCGAACGTGTGAAAACGTGAGAAAGTGTGCGGGACTCGACAAAAGGTACGAACGAAAGCGTCACGCAGGCAAAGAGGCGGGGATAAACGAGCCATTTGCTTTGAATTAATCATTCAAAGCGGCGAAACTTCCCGGGAAGCGGAGCTGAGCGACGGAAGAAAGAAATTGCAATTGTATTTCGAATGGTACAGAAAACCTCGTTCGAATATATTACGTATGTATCGCGTGAAACATTAATATTGATAATGAAGCAAGACTGTCGCGATTGCATTTAATTCCAAGACTCTCAGTTAAAAATATTTGCTCCATCTGTTGTGTGAGAAAAGTTATATTGTATCAGAAGACTTTGGAAGGAGTTTTATTTCACGATCATGTAGAATTCTATATTTCTTTCCACCCATCGATTGTTACGTTTTACAATCTTCTACGAAAGTTTGTATTTAAAAAACACTTGGTTCAATAAATTTGTGGTAAATGTGTAAAAGATTACATTTAATTGATTTTGAAAAAACAATTTCAAAGATCCACAATCCGAGGGTATCTCGGTTAAAAACATTTGTCTTATTTATTCTTGTATGAGAAAATCTTCGGAATGAAATTACACTATTTCAAAGGCTCTGGAAGAGAGGTCACTTTATTTTATGGTCATTTTCATCCTCCGTATATAGAATTCTAACCTTATGTCGGTTCAATCCTCTACGAAAGCACGTGTCTAAAGAGACACACTCGGTTTAACCATTTGTGCTGGCAGCTGATTGCGGACCATAACGAGCGACCGAACTCGTATTCAATAATTCGTCGCTTTCTTTTCGAACTCGTCGGTGTGATATCACTGGATAGAAATTATTGACAAGTAATAAATTTATCATTTGTTTCGCCTAGTTTGTTCTACTTGAATATACTTAAAAACTGAGGAAACGTTACAATTTTGGAAAATTCACGACGCGCGTGGCACTTTATTCCAGCGCAAGAGGTTAATATACGCGATACTTCCACGTGTCTCCGTTCCTATCGGAAGAATGGCAATGGCCAGCAGTACCTTTCGAAATTTCTACGTGACTGTCGCGTGTCGCACGTTCCTGGGTCGCCCGTTACACGGAATAATAATAATTGGGGCTCGACCGGCGACTGATCACGTGCGTGCAGGCGATGCACGCGTTTTCCCTGCTCCCGGCTTTGGTATTCGACAGGCGACCGTTAATTGTTAATCGTGACGCGTAGGCGGATACGAAAGCGTGGCTTTATTAGGGTAAGCGAGGTGCCGTGGGATCAACCGTGGGGCTTTGGCCAAGCGCGTTGACTTTTTACGGCGCGCAATCGTAATCGGGAAAGGAATCCTCCTGTGTTCGAGGCACGCTCAGTTCGTAGAAGCTACGGGAGAAACGCTCGTTTTCCCCTCGAAAAAGCGTAAAAACGGAGAGACGGTTGAAAATATGGTACGCGCGGTTTACGGTTAACCGCTTCGTAACCGCGAACGAGATATCTCGCGCCAGTGTATCGATCGTTGGACGAGATGATGTAGCTCATGGTTCGTGAAAGTATACGAACACTCATTTGTAGGGGAACCTTTATCCAAATCCTTGTTCAGACGTCTTAGGGAGGTTATTTTGATTACTCGAGAATTAAAGAAAGTGTTGTAATAGTTCATTTAATGAACTGTATACTTAGCAATCAATGTGACGGATAATTTTATCAAGAAATTTATACGAATTTATAGTTTGTATCAAATATCATTTGAGTGAGAAATTTCATTTCTTTTCTCCTTTTTTATGAAAAATAGCTACTTTTATTCTGATGAACGATTTTCATAAAAGAGTCACAGAATTTTCTTGGTTACCTTGCAAAATATTAGCACAGTGACATACGTTCTGTTACACACGTGCATTGAAATTAGGTAATTTGTAAAAAGAACCATTCGTCAAAATAAAAGGAGTAACACACAAAACGATGAACAACGCGGCGAGCGCAATGAAAAGCGAAGAAAATAAAAATCTAGCAGATGCAGGAAGTCGGCGAGCGGAGGAACAGAAAATGAAAAATTAATGCTGGCTTAACCTAGTTGCAAGTAACGTTACAAACATCAAATTACTCATATATTAATATTCGCCCATAGGTTTCGCGAATTGATTAAATTGATTAAATTTCTCGTCCCAATAAACGAGCACACGAGATGATATACAGATATTTCGTTCACATTTGCGGAACTGCAAGTGGATTCACTCACGTCACGATCAGACACCCTTTATAACCTACAAAACCAACCGATTCTTGACACGCCTTTCTCTTCCTTCAAATTTCAAGAGACCCTCTTCTCCTCGACTGCAAGTTACACCTTCCTATCTGCGATTGTCACCCGTCGAATTTTCCAGCCGCCAAAAAAAAAAAAAAAAAAAAGAAAAGCAGCCGGTCGGCGGCTATCGACCAAGCAAGCTCTCAAAGAAATTCCGCCTAGCAACCGAGAGGAGTCGGTCGGTTGAGCACGATCCCGTAGGACGAAGAAACTCCCTTCGGGTTTCAGCTGCAAAATCGCATTGGCTTTCTTAAACGGGAGCTTGAAGGAGACATTAAGCGACACATTTCATCGTACAATGGAAAATCGCTCGAGTTACACGTGCCTCTCTGCTCGAGAGAGCCGAAGAAAAAGATGCTTTTTGCGATTGGACGAGGCGTGCAGCTACAAACGAGAGGCGGTGAAAAAAAAAAAAAAACACGGAGATAAAAAGGAAACTTTCAGCCGCGTTGTCTAGTAGCTTTTACTGCGTCGTTCGTCCGCGAAAACGTGGCTACCTAATCTACTTAATCGTTCTCCCACGTACGCGAAACATTCACATGCGAATCACTTGAAGAGATAAATACTGTGTACAACAGTATCAAACGTGAAACGTATTTTTAACTGACGACTACAATGAAGATTTTAATTTAAACGTGTTATAAATATTAATGTTGCAATAAAATTACAATATTAAATAAATTATAAATAATGTAAATTTTATATATATATAAATAAATTATAAATGTAATAAAATATTAACATTATAATAAACGTAATAAATATTGATATAATATATTGATTCAAAGCAACATTAACGTTCGTAAGAGAATCGAAAGTGCCAAATTCCCCAAGCACGAACGTCTATTTAACAATCTATTTGCGACTTTAGAGTTCGTGCATGCACACACGCACACACAGATCAGAGTACAAATATTCGCGTTTCCAAGCGAAAAGAGAGAAGGAAACAAGTCTCGAGCGAAACTCGGGCATTCTTTGAAACGGTGCCGTCCGTGGCTTCCACATATCTTCGCGTGCGCGTACACGCACGCACGCACACACGCGGCGGGAAAATCGCTAGGAAAAATTAGCGACTTTCATTACGGCGGGCACGCGTTCGCCAGACGCGGATGCATTTTACAATTCCATCCGTGGTATTTCACTCGGTAGAATCGCGCGAAATTTTTTCGTTTTGCCTCTTTCTCTCGCGCGTGTTACACGCACATATAGTACGCGGAATGCGCACGCGTGTGCACACGCACGGAGGGAAGCTGCCATTACGACGTACAATAACTTCTTGTGTAACTTTTGAACGGCAGCTGGTGTAACGGTACCGCCCGAGCGTGCCGCCGCCTAGAGGAGCCGCTCTGCTACGATTAGAATTAACGTTTCCTCGGCCTACCGAAGCTACCTGCTCCGTGCATCTGCTCTGACTAAAGAGACTGGACCGAGCAATCACATATTAAAAAATATATGCAATGATACACACTTTATCCATCGAAACGACGAACCTTTTCTACTTTTTCCTATTCAGTGGAATATAAGAAATTACTGTGATGAAAAATCTTTCTTAATCTCTCTTAGAAATCGGAGATTAGAAATTTTTGTTTGAAAAATTAAAGTTTGTTTAAAAATAAAATATTAGGAAATTCGAAGGAAATTCTATTTTGA
Organism: Frieseomelitta varia; assembly: GCF_011392965.1. Lineage (NCBI taxonomy): Eukaryota > Metazoa > Arthropoda > Insecta > Hymenoptera > Apidae > Frieseomelitta > Frieseomelitta varia. Next base: position 48,904 of record NW_025110693.1, read on the forward strand.
AACGGACTGACGAACGGTGGCGCTTTGGCGAGGCGGGAGGATTAAACATAAACTTTGCAAATGCTTTCTAAATTTATAAATGTTCTAAACCTTCAAAGTGGATGTTCATTCTGGGGTTTGATAAATAAGCGAGTTTGTATAAAGCGAATACATTCTGCTTCTACAAGTAATAAACAGCTGTCCTCAACTTTCGAGCAGTATTCGAGACCCAGTTTCAAAATTCCATGAAACGAAACTTGTAGCTACGATGTTTGTAATTCGTGTCATGGAAAAGTGAAATTTTCTATCAATTCACATTTTATAAATAAATGTAATAAATTTGGTTGCAAATAAACAAATAAACAAATAAATAAATTCTTTAATTAAATTTCAACATGTAATTAAAATCAATAATTTCATTCAACACAACATATATATATATTTAATCACTGTACCGTATAATCACATAAATTAAATTATTATCGTACCGAATGTAAATACTTTCTTGAAATTACAGATTGTGCAGCCTGTGTAAAGCGAACAGATCGTACTCGTGCGATGAATAAACCAACACGTTGCTCTGAACTTTCGAGTAGTACTCGAAACCCACGAAACGAAGCTAAGACTTCGAACTTGGCACGGATCGGCAGGTATTGGACCTGATTTTATCCGTACTGGGAACGGCCCTCGAACCGGTAGAATCGACGCGCGTAACCGAGGGAAATTGAAGCGAGGAAAGCGTGGCTTTCTCCGCCTTTGCGTTTTACAATATAAACTTTGCCATCGTAATCATCTCCGAATACGTGTCCTTTTTTTTTTCTTTTTTTTAGTAATAATTCGCGAGCAAAAAAAAAAAAAAAATACAATGGATTTTTAATTGTCTACAGCTGGATTGACACACGGTGTGTCGACAGTGTTTCGTTAAGCTCTCGAAATGCAGTGAGAGCATTTTCACGCATTTGATAGTTAATGTCCGACTCTGGAATACGAGCAGCTTCGGCGAGAGACATTTCTATGTTCGAGCTAACACCACTTCCTGCGCCAGGAAACGTTCTAATGGCACGCGGAGAAAAAAGGCGAACGCGAACGCGTTTACACCGGTCGATAGACACGCAGAGATATGTACGTAACACGCAGAGTATGGGTCCGATAAAAAGAATATCGGTCACTGACTTTCGCTCGAGCGTTCGACCATGTAGACAGCCGCTGCTCCAATTTTGATTCGTTCAGTAATCTACACCGGTTACGGGAACTTTCCAATGAAGGAAGTCTTTCTTTCAGATTCCAGGACGCAGAGTGTATGCAGAGAATACGCGAAGTATGAAACAGCGCGTAAAATATAAAAGGCGGGCTATTTGTCCGCGATGTTTAACAATTTCTGCACGTAGGCAGCAATTATTTAATCGCGTTTGCGAGAACTTGAAATTGCAGCCCATCGAACTTTCAATACTCGCGCGAAAGTACTATTACACGATACTTAGAGCTTAACGTTTGACTAGTGGGCCTGATTAATAGACGACAGATATAATAAAGGTAATTTCATATTTTTACAAAAGACAATTAAAACCATGGAGGCTAGGTTCGAAATATTTCGATCTCTTATTACACTTTGAACATTTCGTGTATTACTTTTAATTTTTATACTATTTGGTATTTTTTTTTATACTACTTGGTCTCAATCTCAGTGGTGTTGTATTATATTATCTTGCGTATATGTGTACATTATCGCGTGCATTCCTGCACGCCCAAATTTTCCATAAACAGACAGAGATCCGCCTGCCTGTTAATTAGTTACTCTAACGTGCAAACGCTACGATAAACACAATGGTATGCAAACACTTTTTTTTCGTATCCACCACATCCGTATCTAGTCTATTTGCTATTCGAGTCAATGTTTTGCTTCACGGTGTTTCGGTGTTCCCTTCTCTCCTTTTCTTTTTTCTTTTTTTTTTTTTTTAAGCCAAGAGTCACTTTTCGTTCGTTTCCTTAATTTCCCGCGGCAAAACGGAAAGCAATCTTTCACGCCACGAGAACCAGTCGACGTTTTTCAACGTTATGCTAGACAAGCGTAGCGTCGAGCTACGAAATATCACTGTCTATAGGGAGAGAGAGAGAGAGAGAGACGATGGAACGAACGACGTAGCAGGATAGAGCGGTTAGAAATACCCAATTTATGTAACGCGATTCGGTCTTCAGGTCCCGATCCCTTTTCTCTTTCCGCGCGCTGCCAGTGAAAGTGGCTACCGTCGAGTAAACCTCGCGAATACGCGATAAAGCGATCACCGCGAACGAAATTCGACGACCCCCGACATGTTTCACCTGTGTGCAAATTCCAGAGACACGATTCGAAGAAAATACTCGAGAAATGATACGATCGAAATTCGAATTAACATATCTTATTCGAACGAAATGAGTCAAGTGTCAATGAATGAACGTGAAATTAATATATCTTATTCGTTTGAATGTCAAATTTTATTAGATAGGTTAGTATGATAAATTCTGAGACGTATGACATCTTTGACGAATTGGTTTTTGAAGTTTCTTAGAACTTGCATAGTTGTAATTGTGCTTCACGATATTCACCGGACTCTATCTCACGATAGATATTTTATGTCCAAATTACACACGTTGGCGTAATATGTTTCCTAATTTGAAAATAGAACCGTTTCTCAAATTTTATTATCTGAATACATTAATAAACTGTACAATGTATTAAATCTGGCTTGTCAGGACAGAATTGCCGACAAATCACACTATTGCGATAACTTTTGCTACTTCCTGCCAATCTTCTTGAAAATTTCAAACCTGTTTCGCAAAAATTGCCGCGGATTCTTCTTAGTTGATCGAAAATTTACCGAACCGATCGTTTTTCACCGCAGCAAAAAAAAAAAAGAAAGAAAAAAAAATTGTAATTAGCCGACGACATGCGATCAGACGGCGTCCTTTTCTTTTTTCTTTCACGAGAAACGTTAATTGCAAAAAAACGCGCGATCACGCGATGCACAATAAAATCCCCCGGATAAAAGAGAATACCGTATTTAACTTGCTGAATTTCGCCTCGACCGGCGAACTTTAAAGCTGTTCTTTAATTTTCGCTTTGTTGCTGTTCCTCCAATATTTTTCTTCTTCGCCATTTTTAAACGAACGTCGATGACTAACGCGGTGTACAGGGTGATCCACACGACTGTAACAGGTTATATCCTTTCCAGTTGCTAATAATTTATTTATAACAGCCAAAAACATGAATGAATCTTTATTTCGGCCTAGAAATAGACCTCAGTACTTACATTATTCTTAACATTTTGTTTTCCCTTAGTTGTCAAGTTTTCTCTTATTACTTTTCCCTTACATCTAGTATTGCATGCCAGACTTTAACCTAACTTTATACTATAAATAGATCAATTGGACTAATAGAGAATGATATATGCACACTGCCTTAACACTTAATATATTTCTCTTTGGTACTATATTTTTCTTTACTCTAGTTGTGTCTCTATATTTGGTTTTCTGTTTCTTTTTCTCTCTTTTTCTTTTTCTATCTGAAGACAAATAGTTCAAATACAGTAATGTGTATGTACTCTTTCAAACGGAGGCATATTTTTTTCCTCACACAGCTCATTCTATGTAAAAGATGCGTGACACGATCAAAAAATGAGCAGTTTAAGAGACACGTTATTTTTTCATCAATGTAAAACTTGTTTCCTAAAAAGCAGGAAGAGATGTAACTCTTGTCTCTTTCGCATAGGAGTTTCACAAAATTCACGAATTCTCAGTCATACTATTTACAGTCGTTTCGTTTTATTTTTCGTTCCAGTCGTGTGAACCATCCTGCACGTACAAATCTCTATAATTTTGCACTGCTGAACGAGAGACATGGCGCAGAGGTTAAAAGCGCAGCCCCCCGTATAGAGAGTGAGAGACAACAACACGTGAAACACAGAGTGCACAGCGGTACGCAGCGAGATCCTTGAATATTTTCTCGGTTAATTACCGGTGCCGAAGGAGAGGGTTTTTCACTCGCCAGACGGACCAAGAGAGTTAAGTAACAGCCACTTTCACTCATTTCCACGAACGACCCCCGGTCTCACTTTGCTCCTCTCTCTCTCTCTCTCTCTCTCTCTCTTTTTCTCTCTATGAAAATTCACAGGCTCGCGGAACCGCGAAACTCCCTGCCGTTCGGATTCCCTTCTGCCATCATTCCCGCATGCCGCGAGCGTCTTCTCACGTTTTTGCGACTTTTCATCAAACAAGAACGCGCGCTGGTCGTCTCTTTGATCCGTTCCTCTCTCGAGGCTACCACTACACTTTCTACGGAAATATTTCTGTTGTTGCTGCACACTGAGACATTGCTTCATCTTTCTTTCTTTTTTTTTTTTTT